>NC_061090.1:61889544-61897044 GCF_015104395.2 Macrobrachium nipponense | reverse complement strand
TATTAATTCATGGTTTTTTCTAATAATTAATTCCCTCTTTCAGCATTTCTCATTGCCTTCTCTTACTTCTTTCGAATGAACACTATAATCTTTGGAAGTTTGAATTTCAAGTCAGCGGCCAATGTTGTGGGATTTTTTCATGCGAATAGGTTCATCTTTTAAATAATAATAATAATAATAATAATAATAATAATAATAATAATAATAATAATAATAATAATAATAATAATAATAATCCAGTGGAAATTGTATCCATAATCATAGGATCACTAGGCACGACCCCAAGATCCCAGAAAAGGAACCTGGAAAAACTAGAGGCTGAAGTAGCTCCAGGACTCATGCAGAAGAGTGTGATCTCGAAACGGTGCACATAGTACGAAAAGTGATGGACTCCTAAGGAGCAGGATGCAACCGGAACCCCACACATCTATAAAATACCACCCAGTCGAATTGGAGGACTGTGGTAAACCAAAAAGAAAAATAGATAATAATAATAATCAATAATAATAATAATAATAATAATAATAATAATAATAATAATAATAATAAGATAGGATTAGACTGAATGGAAATTGGTGGAACTAAATTTCCGCAATTGATATCATTGCAACAAACGATGGTGTTTTGAGCTGCCTGAACAGCCAAACACTGTTAGTTCTCGTGACGTCGTTTGCCGATATTTACAATCAGCTCAAAAAAAGGTTTCCTTATTATATGTTCTAGAGAAGAGTTTGTGTTCTGTTGAAATAATCATCCAAAAGTCATTTATAGGCATTCAAAGTCGTTTACGGAATGAGAGCAATTAATAAAACTAAGTAAAAAATGCGCAATAGAACTTCGAAGCAATCAAGTTTTTCTGTACAGCGTACAATGACTTAAAAAAGTTTCAGTCCCGGCCTACGAAACTCTGGGTCGCGGCCCAGGATACACAGTCACGGTCTTGATGGTGGCCTGTGCTGTTGGTAATTATAGCTGAGGCAAAATAACGATTATGGCTAACTTTAACCTTTAACAAAATAAAAACTAAAAAATACTGAGGCTAAAGAGCTGTAATTTGTTATGTTTGATGATTGGAGGGTGGATGATCAGCATACCGATTTGCAGCCCTCTAGCCTCAGTAGTTTTTTTTTTCAGTCTGAGGGCGGAGAGAAAACGGTGTGGACGCACAGACAAATAGCCATCTCGGTAGTTTTCTTTAAAAAAGAAAAAAAGGAAATCTTTTCAATAAAATGTTATAAGGGAAAGAAAGATAATGTCCCTGATATTTGTATATATATATATTATATATATATATATATATATATATATAATAATAATAATAATAACTCAGGCTAGTATTAATAGTAGTTTCAATACAAATAGTAACCAAACCCGCCCCCCCACACCAAGTTTAATCAAAATACAGAGAAAGAAAAAGTATCGTCATTCTTTTTACGTTGCATCGAGAGATCGCGTCATCTATTATCCGAGGCGATGATATATCGGCTCGAAGCCCTATCATGGGAACAAGAGATAATGCATTATAACTCTATCAGTGTTTTTGCCTACCACCCCATCATCATTTTTCGGGGATCCCTCCCTGTTGTCACCGCCCCAAATTAGATTCCTCCTTCCGGAAGACGTATCACCTGCGCTCTCGACAGCCGCCGTGTTTGTTGCGTTTGGTTGTTTTTTTTTTTTTTTTTTTTTTTTTTTTGTGGTCGCGCTGCCTTTGTCGTGGGACTCGAACGCATCATTTTCATATTCGGAGCGGAAAATGGATTTTGGCAACCGACAGCTTTTGATGCTGCTGCTCTGCCTTTTGATGCCGCCCAAGAATTCGTGGACCGACGAGATTTCGTCTTCGCGTGTTTCAGCTCGTTTTCTGAAAAGACGGTTTGTTTTGTAATTCAGCTCGTTTTCGGGAAAGATGTTTTGTTATGTGTTTCAGCTCATTTTAAGGAAAGATGTTTTTTTTATGTTTCAGCTCGTTTCCGGAAAAGATGTTTTGTTTTGTATTTACGCTCGTTTTCGGGAAAGATGTTTTGTTATGTATTTCAGCTCATTTTCGGATAAGACGTATATAGTATCAGCGCGTTTTCTGAAAAGACGTTTGTGTTTCAGCTCGTTTTCGGAAAAGATGGTCTGTTTTCAGTTCGTTTTCGGAAAAGATCTGGATTTCAGCTCGTATTCGGAGAAGACGTTTGTATATCAGCTCGAATTCGGAAAAGACGATTTGTTATATATTTTAGCTCGTATGATGCATGCTTTAAACAACTAACTATCTCTCTCTCTCTTTCAGACACACACACAAACCCAATATATACATGTGCACGCTTACAGGCGCGCAAGCGCGCCTCGCATCTGTACGCTGATTACTTGATTTGCAACGATCCAATGTAAAATTATATCCACATCCCTCCAAAATCCCTTTATATGAAAATGATGATTTTTCCCGTATTAGATCAATCTGTATCATCCCCTCTTCCCCCACCGACCAGCGAGACACCCCTCCTTCCCCCTTCCCGCTGGAATAACGCTGCTGGAAATGAACTTGACACTTTATGGAAATTATCGAGTGGAAATCGATAATCGTCAACAGCAAAATCTATAATGATCACGTCACGGGCTGTTTTGTACGTCGGCGGCCATCACAGCGTCAATCACTGTCAGGGGGAATAAAAATGCTACCGTGGTTATTTATTTATTTTCTATTTATTTTTTTTATTTTTTATTTTTTTAGCTTGTAAAGAACAATTAACAATGGGAGGCTGCAAACTTTGCGTTAGCTTATTCTCTCTCTCTCTCTCTCTCTCTCTCTCTCTCTCTCTCTCTCTCTCTCTCTCAAACAAGCACTTACCTATATTATATATATATATAATAATATATATATATATATATATATATATATATATATGTATATGTATATGTATATATATATATATATATGTTATATATATTTTATATATATATATATGTATATATATATATATATATATATATATATATATATATATATACTATACATATATATATATATATATATGTATATATATATATATATATATATATATATATATACATATACATATATATATATATATATATCATATATATATCTTAACCCCCCCCTTTTCATTAAACTACACAGATTGGATACCCTTACCTGCAGTCAATGGTGCCCTCTGTCTGCAACCATGTCGTTTGGCTATTAAGATCTCGTAAGTATAAAAATATACTATTTATTACCCAAAGCAGTTGAATATAAAATAGAACAAAATGATTAACAATTCATAATGACAGAAAACCCAAATGTGCCCATAAAGAAATCAGTAAGTTAACTTTCTACCCACCTGACTAAGAATTCACTCCCAGACCCAAAATGTCAATAAGTTCATCATATTAGTCAGGTTAGAGATTCCCGTCTCTAAATTAGCCATGGAATAGGACCCATCTGTAATAAAGATAATAATGGATGAAAGATACAGTTCCCACATCACTCTTTTCAAAGTATTCACGTAAAGAGAGTATTTCACACTTCTCTCTCTTTTCAAAGGTAACGGTTTTCTAAGTTTTACAAAATGTATCATACCTTTTACGAAGGGGCTTTCTCTCCCGACACTCGGCGTGTACCACCTGACCTCTTTGTGTTCACCGAAAAGAATGTGACTTTCGTAAGTGCCTTGGACTATTAGGCCTGTAACATCCGTACAAACGAATATACGCGCTTGACAACAGGGTGAGTGATCTCTCGGTTAAACTGCTTGCATACTCGAATTCCTTCGCTCAAGTAAGATGCCCTTACAGCTTAGCTTGTCTCCAAGCAAGACATAATATGTGATTTCACTTAACATTACACACTTGTAAGATGGCTCGGCCACCTATGTCCTCTGTGCACTCCTGTCGCACACCACATCAGCAACTAATGCACAATGTATCAATTTACCACATGACTTAGGGCCACCTAACATGATCATTAATATTGGTATAGTGTAACGGTCGTCGAAGAAGAATTCATCCTCGTCACTATCCTCCAGCGGCGGGACTGGAAAGGTCTCCACAGAAGGCGGAATTCGTTTGTGAAACACTTTTGTGGACGAGTTGTAGACACGCCGACTAAGTACCATGAAGAAATCCGAGAGAACCCTGCAGGAACCATCAAACAGCTGGGATCCCTGTAGGACGAGCGAATTGTTGTAGACGCAGGTTGAGTGCATAAACCAACTCGGAGTAACTCAGCACGCGCCATTATTCAGCGCCTGCGACCCTCGTGAGTGTATCCAACACCCTCTCATCGCGAAACTGTAGATTCGACATTTTCTACTGAAGGAAACGTGGTCACCACCCCGTTGTCAAGGAAATATCCCGTGACTTCTATGCAAGTGCTACTCGCACCCGCCTCATCGAAGACTGTAGACTCCTGATTTATCCCAGAACGTAATTTATCCCAGAACGTATCCTGAGACGGGATATCAAAGACATCTCATCCTTTGCAAAGGTAGTCCATAGAAACGCCATTCGTGTGTAGACTCAACTCGACCTCCGGTACTGTAGAACGAAGTCGTCTCCATCGCCATCATCACGTAGAGTTGGGAATTCTCTAAAGTCATTGTGTGTCCGTATTTAAAAGTTCTACATGGTCATAAAATAACTAAATTCTTGCTTTACCCCACAAATCCGTCATTAATTAATATACTCAATCTACTGGTCAAATATTGAAGATTCCTCGCTGAACAAAATATAATCTTTACCCACTGAATCCTCACAAATAATCCTATATCTGACAAACACGCTATCAAAAGAGAACCCATAAAGTCTAACAGCAAAAACCCCTGTATGGTTTATATAAGTAACCTCCATGAAATATAATGCCGGACACCCCTTCTATCCAAGTCACATACCCTGACAAATTATATCTCCTATCTAAAATAAAAATGCTATTTAGAGCTTAACCCTCATTACAACATCTCTCGTAAGAAAAGAAAACAAAGAAAAACGGAAGAAAAAAAAAAAGATAATAACAACAATAATAAGTGAGCTTTCCCCCATTACACAGCGCACATAAGAGAAAAGAAACATATATAATTCAATATCTTTCCCAAAACGGAATGTATACCGTTATGGAATCTGCTACCGCAGCAATCCCATCGACAAGAAGCGACCGGAAAAGAATCCCCTTACATGATACATTCCCGTGGAATGCTATAATCAACATCTACGAGAATAGTGCAAATCCCCGAGTAATCAACTCCAAAGGGAAAAATCCTCAACCGGATTCATTACAGCAACATTAGCAAAAAATCCACCTGTGAACACCTCAGGTGCTTCGAACTGCAGCATAGTCAGACTGCACCCCCAGCCAGAACTCATGATTCTCAAAAAATGTTCTATACTGAAACTACATCAGCACATTCCACAGAACTATCTCCAGGATATGACCAAGGTGCTCCAAAGTTATCTCGAAGACATAATTCTCCCAAACGCTACTGTCCAATTATATAGAAAATTATCACCTATTCGGGATAAAAACTATGGTAAACTCACAATTCCATAATTATATACTGCCAAAAAAGAAAGTCACCCCCAAGGATTAATACCAGCTCCTTATATATATATAAATCACCATCCTAATAATAACACCACTCTAGTGATAAAAATATTTCCTCCATTTAATTAATAACCCCACGCCAAATAAATCATCCCCCCTCCAAAAACTTGTCCTTAAATCATAAGTTCCCACGACATTACCCGAATTATATAAACCCCAATGTCATCTATCCGGCTCGTGAAACCCCAAAAATTCAGCCCAAAATATCATACACACAGGAATAATCACATGTTTATCATCCCATTTCTCAGCTTAAACAAAAATTTGCCATATTTCAACCACTTCCCACGTAAAATATTAACCCCGAAATCTTATGCCAAAACACCGCAGATTTGAGCATAATAAGAAAAAAAAACTGTAGAAGGAAATAAAAGAGAAAAAAAAAACGTGAAAGCATTCCGCCACTAAATCGCAAAAACAGACAGCAAAAAATTAAAAGGAAAAAAAATGCAACTGCGCGACAATATATTAATCACCACAACCAATTCTTTTCAATTTCGAGATATGTGTTAACCTCGACTGACCTGTTTTTTTCCTCAAAGACAACAAATCTGTTTCCAAGCACATCTCCTCTTTCAATAACCTCCATGTCCTCCATTCTATTCACGTCCTCATGAGGCAGAAAAATACCTGGTATCCCGACTGTTATCCCATTAACAACCGCATGGATCAAAATCTTGTGTCTTCTACAAGCAGGATGACCCAGCAATAGTCTGTTGCCCAACGCAATTCCTTTCATTAGCAAAAATGGTTCTGTTAACACTCTGTCACCGAGAGTAAACTGTAATTGAACACAACCCAGGGTATTTAATCTATGGGCTTGCACATCACACACCGTCTCCGTTGAGGGTTGCAAAGGGTGATTGGAAAACACCTACAGTTCCATAGGACTATAGGCCTGGTCTCTGCGTCCCCACGAGATCACAATGGCATTTACCAATCACCTGCACCCTTTTTGTTGATTGGGCTTCCAAAAATTTCGCCGATCCCTTTGCCCTCTGGTTTGACCTGCCTGGGAAGATCACACATTATAATTACCAGAACCTTGAGGTGTAGGTCTCGCATCTCTCCGTATCTGAGACGGACAAGACTGCCAATAATGATCAGTACTCTTACACATTCCACAATATTTAACCCTACACAATTTCTTTGGATGCCCGGGGAGGAGGAAATTCTGTCTCTTTGCACTCTATCCCTCGGGCCTGTCCCATTAAAAATTGTGCTATCTACAGTGGGACATTTAGACCTATGTTTTTCAATTTGGGTATAAAGTAATTCTTCGTCTGAAGCAGGTTCAATCTTTTCATCAAAGCTATTCACTATCGCATCCGGTACGTCGTGCAAGAGCAGGGAAAAATAGATCAGTTTATGAATGTTATCCAGAGAGATTACCCCCTGTAGCCCATTTAGATGTTTTCAATTTTCCTACCCAATCTGCCGCTGCGTCAAACAGTTTTGAACTATGTTCTACGAGGCTATTAGTGCCCTTCCATAGTTTATAAGGACCCCGAAGGTCCCTCACCATATCTCCATGTTCCTTTGAGCCATACGCTGTTTTCAAAAATGCTGCAAGTCATCCAGGTACGACATTTTGTAAATGGAAATCCTGCAACGGTTAGAGAGGTCTCCCCTATGAAAAATCTAGCAAAGCTTTTGCCTCTAAATGCCTCTGCATAGTCCAATGTATTCTTTTCTGTTAAATAATTATTAACTCATTCAATAAAAATTTTTATAGGCTGTGATAAAACGCCATCTACAATCCCTCTGAATGGACTCACGCCCACACTCACGTTTGTTACGTGATGTAGTAGCGTTGTGGCACTCTTAGTATCCGCCATTTTTCTCTGTTTCCGAAAGCTATTTTGTTCTATAAGCTTCCCCGATTTCAATAACATCAATGTATTTATGTACAC
>NC_061090.1:61857044-61882044 GCF_015104395.2 Macrobrachium nipponense | reverse complement strand
TATATATATATATGTATATATAGGTGTGTGTGTATATATATTATACATTAAATATGTTTATATAGATACATATATACACATATATCTATATTATACTATTTATATATATACATATGTATATAGTATATGTATATATATAATATACATGTATATAAATGTGTGTGCAAACAGAGAGAGAGAGAGAGAGAGAGAGAGAGAGAACGCGTGGGTCTGTGTCTTAGCCATCTTAGTATTCGTCATATATCTTAGTAAGATAAGTTCACCAATGCTACACTGATCGCATACCTGATACCTATACACTCTTCAAAATTAGAACTCGCTTACGTTCACCTACGTTAGAAATACGTAGGCGTCCGTGACCAGCGGAGGGGATTAAAACCATTTCTTTTTTTTTTCATGATTAATCTCCGATTGATTGCTGTATACACTTTTATTTGCATACCAGGCAACACCAAATACCTGGAAAAGCTCGATGATGTTGAGCTGGAGAAGCGGAGAATAATATTTATATATATTTTTTCCAGCTGGTGAATATTATTCCGGCCTGGCGATTTGTGACAATAAAATCTGGAATCACTACCGGTACTCAATACTCACTGGAATGACTCGCAATTTCCTTTTTTTTCTTTTTTTCTTTACGTATTTGGGGGGAGGGGGAGGGGGTTTGTGATGAAAAAAGCAGACCCAGTCGGCGCCACACACTTTGGAATCCCCAGTTGTTTTTTTAAACAGTACCTCAGCCACGGCCCATAAAACTCTTAGGCGGCCCATGAAACTTAGTCACGGCCCGGTGGTGGCCTATTGAGTTTGTACCAATAGCACTGCCAGAAGTATGATTATGGCTAACTTGAACCTTACATAAACTAACAACTACTGATGCTAGAGGGCTGCAATTTGGTATGCTTGATGATTAGAGGGTGGATGATCAACATACCAATTTGCAGCCCTTTAGACTCAGTAGTTCTTAAAATCTGAGGACGGACAGAAAAAGCGCGGACGGACAGGCAAAACCGGCATCGTTTTCTTTTACATAAAACTAAACTGCAAAATGGGAAAATAGCTCTGTGCCGGTGGAACCTGTTGTAAAAGTAAAACTATCCTGGATTGTGTTTTCAGATGATGATGAGTGGGATGAGTGTGAAGAGGCTCGTAATCATCACAATCTCCATCATTTGAACACGAAACACCATCCAGAATAGCTTTCACTTGAACACAGCTTTTTTTTCTTTTTGCTTTTCTCTTCACATCTGGGGAATGCCCGCAAACCCAACAGTCCTTTAGAATCTACGATGCCTAAACTACTAATAGCGTTGATATTATGGCCCCATGATTATCAACACCGACGATAATAGCGATCCAGTTGTTAATCTACGGGAAAATATCGTGTGTTTAGTGACTACTGAATATTCCAAGCGCTGATTGGCTCTCGCATGACAATAACAAAGGCGCTGATTGGTCGGACCGCTGCTCGGGGATTTAAAATTAGTCTCGATGATAGACATCCGTTGTAACGGCCCTCCAGGAACATGGTGCGTAGATTGGCATAAAACATTAAACTGAAATCCCTCATAATGTAACTCAAGAAACATGGCGCGCACTTGCTCGTATTAAGTATAATGGAGATGGTACATGGCATTATTCTTCAAGGTACACTTTTCAAGCTGGAAGTGGCGCGTAACATGTGTGTCGAGTAATAAATTCCCATGTTTACTTAGTGATTTAGTTATAATTTGGAAATATCGTTCAGCACGTTGTTAAATAACGACTCGTTCTCGTTTGAATAATGACTTTTTAACGACGATTTATCCGAAAAGGGAAAAACAAAAAAAAAGTTGCAGCAAAAATAATATATGCACTGAAAGTCAAAAGGACAAAGCTCGGAGGCATAAAAAGTCGTTCTGACAAGTAAGCTTTAAGTTCGACAAAACGAATATTGAACTTTTTACCAATGGCTATCGTAAACAATTTCCTGTCTGAAACTGGATACTGGGGTCGATCAGAGCTCTGTTATATTTTTCACTAATTGGTTTTACGCGTATTTTCCGTTATTAGTTTTTCTTTTATAGAGAAATAAGTCGCTCTATGGAATGTGATGTGTGTATATATATATATAATATATATATATATTACATATATATATATATATATATATATATATATATATATGTGTGTGTGTGTGTGTGCGCGCGCGCGCGTGCTTAAAAAATCACAGTAGATGCACGAGACGTTATTAAAGTAAGCGGAATACCACAGGAAAATGATAGTCATAAATCCATGCGCTTTCTTATTTGGATTTCTGACTATAATTTTCCTGTGGTATTCGCTTATTTATCTTATGTGTGTGTGGTGTGTGTGTGTGTGTGAATGTGTGCATATATATATAAAAATATGTATGTATGCACGTATGAGTGTATATATATATATATATATATATATATATATATATATATATATATATATATATATATATATATATATATTATATATATATATACATATATATATATATATATATATATATATACTATATATACTATATATAATATTATATATATATATATGAATAATTATCACATCGAACCGTGATCCATTTATATATCAATTCAAGCTACAAATGTCCTTTAATATCTAAATTCACTTTACCTCCCAAATGATATATTTTCATATATGTACCGAAGGGGAATTTTTTTAATTGATAATAATTTCGTCCCCCCATGGGATCGAACCACCGTCCAGTGGACGGGGACGAAATCAGGACAGTCAGTGACGCTATCCAATCAGCCAACAGAGACACTATAAAGTTCATATCGATTCTGACCTTACAAATCACCCTCGATCTGGGTGCTTTCTAATTAGAATCGATATGAAACCCCGTCTACCATGTTGGCCAATTCGAGCGTTTGACAGCACGTAGCCTTTTTGTTATGAATAATTATCACATCGAACCGTGATCCATTTATATATCAATTCAAGCTACAAATGTCCTTTAATATCTAAATTCACTTTACCTCCCAAATGATATCATATATGTACCGAAGGGGAATTTTTTTAATTGATAATAATTTCGTCCCCCCATGGGATCGAACCACCGTCCAAGTGGACGGGGACGAAATCAGGACAGTCAGTGACGCTATCCAATCAGCCAAACAGAGACACTATAAGTTTCATATCGATTCTGACCTTACAAATCACCCTCAATCTGGTGCTTTCGTAATTAGAATCGATATGAAACCCCGTCTACCATGTTGGCTAATTCGAGCGTTTGACAGCACGTAGCCTTTTGTTATGAATAATTATCACATCGAACCGTGATCCATTTATATATCAATTCAAGCTACAAATGTCCTTTAATATCTAAATTCACTTTACCTCCCAAATGATATATTTTCATATATGTACCGAAGGGGAATTTTTTTAATTGATAATAATTTCGTCCCACCATGGATCGAACCCACCGTCCAAGTGGACAGGGACGAAATCAGGACAGTCAGTGACGCTATCCAATCAGCCAACAGAGACACTATAAGTTCATATCGATTCTGACCTTACAAATCACCCTCGATCTGGGTGCTTTCGTAATTAGAATCGATATGAAACCCCGTCTACCATGTTGGCCAATTCGAGCGTTTGCAGCACGTAGCCTTTTGTTATGAATAATTATCACATCAAACCGTGATCCATTTATATATCAATTCAAGCTACAAAATGTCCTTTAATATCTAAATTCACTTTACCCCCTAATGATATATTTTCATATATGTACCGAAGGGGAATTTTTTTTAATTGATTAATAATTTCGTCCCCCCCATGGGATCGAACCACCGTCCAAGTGGACGGACGAAATCAGGACAGTCAGTGACGCTATCCAATCAGCCAACAGAGACACTATAAGTTCATATCGATTCTGACCTTACAAATCACCCTCGATCTGGGTGCTTTTGTAATTAGAATCGATATGAAACCCCGTCTACCATGTTGGCCAATTCGAGCGTTTGACAGCACGTAGCCTTTTGTTATGAATAATTATCACATCGAACCGTGATCCATTTATATATCAATTCAAGCTACAAATGTCCTTTAATATCTAAATTCACTTTACCTCCCAAATGATATATTTTCATATATGTACCGAAGGGGAATTTTTTTAATTGATAATAATTTCGTCCCCCCATGGGATCGAACCACCGTCCAAGTGGACGGGGACAAAATCAGGACAGTCAGTGACGCTATCCAATCAGCCAACAGAGACACTATAAGTTCATATCGATTCTGACCTTACAAATCACCCTCGATCTGGGTGCTTTCGTAATTAGAAATCGATATGAAACCCCAAGTCTACCATGTTGGCCATTCGAGCGTTTGACAGCACGTAGCCTTTTGTTATGAATAATTATCACATCGAACCGTGATCCATTTATATATCAATTCAAGCTACGAATGTCCTTTAATATCTAATTTCACTTTACCTCCCAAATGATATATTTTCATATATGTACCGAAGGGAATAATTTTTTTTAATTGATAATAATTTCGTCCCCCCATGGGATCGAACCACCGTCCAAGTGGACGGGGACGAAATCAGGACAGTCAGTGACGCTATCCAATCAGCCAACAGAGACACTATAAGTTCATATCGATTCTGACCTTACAAATCACCCTCGATCTGGGTGCTTTCGTAATTAGAATCGATATGAAACCCCGTCTACCATGTTGGCCAATTCGAGCGTTTTGACAGCACGTAACCTTTTGTTATGAATAATTATCACATCGAACCGTGATCCATTTATATATCAAGGACATTTGTAGCTTGAATTGATATATAAATGGATCACGGTTCGATGTGATAATTATTCATAACAAAAGGCTACGTGCTGTCAAACGCTCGAATTGGCCAACATGGTAGACGGGGTTTCATATCGATTCTAATTACGAAAGCATCCAGATCGAGTGTGATTTGTAAGGTCAGAATCGATATGAACTTATAGTGTCTCTGTTGGCTGATTAGATAGCGTCACTGACTGTCCTGATTTCGTCCCCGTCCACTTGGACGGTGGTTCGATCCCATGGGGGGACAAAATTATTATCAATTAAAAAAATTCCCCTTCGGTACATATATGAAAATATATCATTTGGGAGGTAAAGTGAATTTAGATATTAAAGGACATTTGTAGCTTGAATTGATATATATATATATATATATATATATATATATAAATATATATATATATATATATATATATATATATATATATATATATATATATATATATTTAAATCCACGGTAGAAAGGTAAGTGGAAAACTGGGGGATTGACTAGAACAGCTACTTTCGTAGTATATTCTACATTTTTAAGTTCACGCTGAATATAAGTTTGGCAGACCTTTATATTCACAAACAGAAAGGGGGGCGGGGTTATATTTTGTTAATCTGGGCGGCGTGTTCTTCAAGCAAAAGAGACAAGGAGATAGGATGAAGGGACAATCCCGGATGGAGATTTAAATTCCTTGTTGAAGTGACTTCATTAAAAACGGATTCCAGCATATTCCTTTTGCAGTGACCTTTGACCCTGTAGATCATCTAGAAAATTATTCAGTTAATGTGCCAGCATCAAAGATCACCTGCAAAAGGAATACGCTGGAATTCGTTTTTACTGAAGCCACGTCAACAAGGAATTTAAAATCTCCATCCAGGATTGTCCTTCATCCTATCTCCTTGTATCTTTTGCTTAAAGAACACGCCTCCCAGATTGACAAACTATAACGCCTCCACAACATTTTTTTATATAAAGGTCGGTCAACTTATATTCAGTGTGAACTGAAAATGTAAAATATACTACGAAAGTACTTGTTCTAAGTCCCCAGTTTTTCACTCACCTTTCTACCATGGACTTAAAGATATTCCCAACCAGTGTGTTTATTCGTGCTATATTGGATACATATTATACAAATGTATGTGTATATGAATAATTATCACATCGAACCGTGATCCATTTATATATCAATTCAAGCTACAAATGTCCTTTAATATCTAAATTCACTTTACCTCCCAAATGATATATTTTCATATATGTACCGAAGGGGAATTTTTTTAATTGATAATAATTTCGTCCCCCCATGGGATCGAACCACCGTCCAAGTGGACGGGGACGAAATCAAGACAGTCAGTGACGCTATCCAATCAGCCAACAGAGACACTATAAGTTCATATCGATTCTGACCTTACAAATCACCCTCG
Source organism: Macrobrachium nipponense (assembly GCF_015104395.2). Classification (NCBI taxonomy): domain Eukaryota; kingdom Metazoa; phylum Arthropoda; class Malacostraca; order Decapoda; family Palaemonidae; genus Macrobrachium; species Macrobrachium nipponense. Next base: position 61,875,810 of record NC_061090.1, on the reverse strand, counting down.
ATCTGGGTGCTTTCGTAATTAGAATCGATATGAAACCCCGTCTACCATGTTGGCCAATTCGAGCGTTTGACAGCACGTAACCTTTTGTTATGAATAATTATCACATCGAACCGTGATCCATTTATATATCAAGGACATTTGTAGCTTGAATTGATATATAAATGGATCATGGTTCGATGTGATAATTATCATAACAAAAGGCTACGTGCTGTCAAACGCTCGAATTGGCCAACACAAAATGGTAGACGGGGTTTCATATCGATTCTAATTACGAAAGCACCCAGATCGAGGGTTGATTGTAAGGTCAGAACCGATATGAACTTATAGTGTCTCTGTTGGCTGATTGGATAGCGACGTCACTGGACTTTCCTGATTTCGTCCCCGTCCACTTGGATGGTGGTTCGATCCCATGGGGGGACGAAATTATTATCAATTAAAAAAATTCCCCTTCGGTACATATATGAAAATATATCATTTTGGGAGGTAAAGTGAATTAATTTAGATATTAAAGGACATTTGTAGCTTGAATTGATATATATATATATATATATATATATATATATATATATATATATATATATATATATATATATATATATTTAAATCCACGGTAGAAAGGTAAGTGAAAACTGGGGACTTAGAAACAAGTACTTTCGTAGTATATTCTACATTTTTAAGTTCACGCTGAATATAAGTGACAGACCTTTATATTCACAAACAGAAAGGGGGGCTTTGGGGTATTTTGTTAATCTGGGCGGCGTGTTCTTCAAGCAAAAGAGACAAGGAGATAGGATGAAGGGACAATCCCGGATGGAGATTTTAATTCCTTGTTGAAGTGACTTCATTAAAAACGGATTCCAGCATATTCCTTTTGCAGTGACCTTTGACCCTGTAGATTATCGAGAAATTATCCCAGTTAATGTGCAGGATCAAAGATCACCTGCAAAAGGAATACACTGGAATTCGTTTTTACTGAAGCCACGTCAACAAGGAATTTAAATCTCCATCCAGGATTGTCTCTTCATCCTATCTCCTTGTATCTTTTGCTTAAAGAACACGTCTCCCAGATTGACAAACTATAACCCCTCCACAACATTTTTTTATATAAAGGTCGTCAACTATATTCAGTTGTGAACTTGAAAATGTAGAATATACTACGAAAGTACTTGTTCTAAGTCCCCAGTTTTTCACTCCCCTTTCTACCGTGGACTTACAGATATTCCCAACCATGTGTTGCTTCGTGCTATATTGGATACATATTATACAAATGTATGTGTATATATAATATATGTATATTATATATATATATATATATATATATATATATATATATATATATATATATATATATATATAAAATATATATATATACATACACACACACTGCGCACGTACCATTTTTCATGCGGGCTTAATTGACACTGAAGTGAAAACCAACGGATGCATGTGACACTGGTAATGTTTGTGATACGTAGCCTTTCACTACTGATTGATATTTATATATAGAGAATTTATTTTGCGTTGCACTGTACTCAATTTCCACGGAAATTACATTTTAATTTTCCCCGTAATTCACAAAGAAAAGAGCGTTTCATTTACTATAGTCACCTAATTTTTACCCTTTGGTGAATGTCAACACTTCTATTTGTTTTCCCCGACGCTCGTCCCAGTTCGATCAATAACTGATTGATATTGTATTATACACTGGCGTTGCTCGTACAACGGTCATCCGACTCTTAATCACTGGAAAAAATTGCTCAGCGCTGTTTCGTCAATTGTTTTAATAAAAATAAATGCGATTTAATAAAACCAATTATATATCGTCAATTAATCTGATGTACCGAGGATATTGTATGTTTTGTCACAACAATTCGTTAGAATAAAAAAAATAAATAAATAAAAATAAGCGAACATAAAAGGGACTTTCGAGATCGTTAGTGTCAGTGACAGGGTGAAATCAGGCTCTTTTTAAAAGGATTAATATAAATATATATATATATTATATATATATATATAATATATATTATATATATATATATATATATATATATATATAGATAGATAGATATATAAAGATAGCCGTGTTATTTTAAGGCGCGTCACTACAGTACTGCGTTCTTGTTCTCCCGTGGTTCGATCCCACAAGACGAACTTATTATATCAACTGAACAATTCCCCTTCGGTTTACGTATATGAAAATATATAATTTCCGAGGTAGCACGAATTGGATATTAAAGGACATTTGTAGCTTAATGCGTGTATATGTGTTCATATATGTGTCATGTATAGATTATATGCATCTATATAAATAAATAATTAAATAATCTAATAAATACACTTTTGCCTGTACCATTAACAGGCTTGACCTATCCCCTGGTGAAGTTACTTCTAGCAAGCGCGAACGCAGGCGAAATGACTTCAAGCAAGAAAGAATGCAGGTGAAATTACTTCAAGCAAGAAAGAATGCAGGTGAAATTACTTCAAGCAAGAAAGAATGCAGGTGAAATGATTGCAAGCAAGCACGCACGAACGCGGAGGAAATGACTCCAAGCAAGCAAGAACGCAGGAGAAATGACTCCAAGCAAGCAAGCACGAAAGTCAAATGACTGCTAGCAAGAAACGCATGAACGCAGGTGAAAGACGTCCAAGCAAGCACGAACGCAGGAGAAATGACTCCAAGCAAGCACGAACGCATGAGAAATGACTCCAAGCAAGCACGAACGCATGAGAAATGACTCCAAGCAAGCACGAACGCAGGTGAAATGACTTCAAGCTAGCAAGGACGAAGGTCAAATGACTCCAAGCAAGCAAGAACGAACGCAATAACTGAGGTGAAATGCTCCGATTTGCTTCCTTCCTTCCTTCCACCGACTCAGTGATTCAGTTCTGCAGTTTGGCCGGAAAGGGGGGGGGAATTCCCGGGAGGAAATTCTGTTAAATAACGATTAATGGACGCCCAGCGAACCGTGAATGCAGATTTGCTTTTGCGAATCGCTCTCCCGGACGTCGAGTTTGATGTTGGAGACAGGTTGTATCAGACTCGAAGTATGCGAGTTATAAAGCGACGTGATTCCTTGCTTTAGGTTTGTTACTTTGCGCGCTCACAAGCGCTCGTAAGTGCTTGTTTTGTGTGTGTGTGTGTGTGTAAGAGGAGAGCGAAAAGAATCTGACTGTAAAGTGAAAGAATTGATGTATCCGCTCTTGCTGGCAGGAAATTAGGACGCAGCACCAATTTGTGATTATCTAAGAGACAAATGGAGTATTTTTCGCCTGAAATTAGGACGTAGCACCAATCTGTGATTAACTAAAGGAAAACGTAGTCTTTTTCTTCTAATATTAGGACGCAGCACCAATCTGTGATTATCTAAAAGAAACAAATGGAGTCTTTTCCTTCAAAGATTAGGACACAGTACCAATCTGTGGTTATCTAACAGAGACAAATAGTCTTTTCCTTCAAAGATTAGGATGCATCACCAATCTGTGATTATCTAAGAGACAAATGGAGTCTTTTTCTCCAAAGATTAGGACGCAGCACTAATCTATGATTATCTAAAAGAGACAAATGGAGTCTTTTTCTTCTAAGATTAGGACTCGGCACCAATCTGCGATCATCTAAAAGAGACAAATGTAGTCATTTTCTTCAATGATTAGGACGGAGTACCAATCTGTGATTATCTAAAAGAGACAAATAGATCTTTTTTTCTAAGATTAGGACGCAGTACCAATCTGTGATTAACTAAAAGAGATAAATGGAGTCTTTTTTTTTCAAAGATTAGGACGCAGCACCTATTAAAATTAAATTTTCCATTTTTTTTTAATTAGGACGCAGCACCAATCCGTGATTATCTAAAAGGGAAAAGAAGAGTCTTTTTATTTTTAAATTAGGGCAGCAGCAGCAATCCGTGAATATCTAAAAAAAAAAAAGGGGTCCTTTTTCTTCTCCATGAATTTTTAACCAACGGCCTTTTTTCCTCCCATGCCTTTTATCTCTACCGGATTCACCCACCGGAGCCTTTTACTCCTAGAAGAACGAACTATAATCCGGTGAGCGGCTTCCCTTCAAAACAGGACGAGGCATAAAGGAGCTCAAATGGAGGTTAATAAAAAGGGTAATTCGTCTTTGATGGCTTCCGCGTTGTGCTACGACACAGACTCCCGGAGAACATTTTCGATATTCTTTTTCGAAAAGTGACTCTCGTCCCATCCCTCGGGCGCGTCTCACTCGAGGTCAGGGAGCCTGACGGCAACTCCAGTTAGCGTTTCGGGTTGCAGTATTTTGATAATGTTTTGAGAATGATCTCACATTATTTTTAGGTATTTTATCTGTTCATTTGTCAATTTATTTTTTCTTTGCTAATAACTGATCTTATCTTTTCTGTAATTTCCATCTTGCCTTCCTGTGGGTTTGTTTCCATCCTGAATAAATAAATAAATAATAATAATAATAATAATAATAATAATAAATAATTAATAATTAATAATAATAATAAAGTAATAATAATTAATAATAATAATGAATAAATAAAGAGGACCTACTAAGTATAAAAGACTGTAGTTCCAGACAGCCGAGGTAATCTATGTATTGGCACTAGGGAACACGAATATCTGAAAACCAGTGAAGACGAGTGGCTCAAGAATGTATGGGAAGAAGGACTGATAAAAGTAGATGAAGACCCAAAAATATACAGAGACAGAATGACAAACAGAACAGAGGAATACCACAGCAAACCAATGCACGGACAGTACATGGGACAGTCTAAAGAACGGCCAGCGATGAAACTGACAATGGCTACTGAGGGGAGAACTCATAATGGAAACAAAAGGAATACTAATTGAGGCACAAGACCAGGCCCTAAGAACCAGATATGTCCAAAGAACGATACATAAGAATTACATCTCACCCATATGCAAGTAGTGCGATATGAAAAATGAGACCAAAAACCACATAGCAAGCGAATGTCCGGCACTTCCACAGAACCAGTGCATCAAGAGGCACGCTTCAGTAGCAAGAACGTTCCACTGGAGCCTGTACAAGAAACACCAGCTACCTTGCAATGATAAGTGGTACGAACACCAACCTGAACGAGAGACAATAGACTAGACGTGAAGTTGATTGACAAAATCAAAACGAAAGTAATAATGATAAAATAATAAAATAATGAAATAAAATTGAAAATAAAATTAATAAAAATAAAATAAAAATATGAATAAAATAAAAATAATAGTAATACAAATACAAAATAATAATAATAATAAATATAAAAATCGTAAAATAATATGTAGAGATAATTTTGAAAAGAAAAATAACAAAAATAAAAAAGAAAGTAATTAAATAATAATAATAATAATAATAATAATAATAATAATAATAATAATAATAATAATAATAATGTGGAAGTTACTAACAGGTTTCATCAGTGAAAGGCGGTACAACTACCTAGAGTCCCCCACCAACAGAAAGGCTGCAGAAGGGGCACAAAAGACCAGCTTCTGATAGGCAAAATGGTAATGAAGAATAATAAGAGAAGGAAAACCAACCTAAGCATGGCACGGATCGACTACAAGAAAGCCTTCGACATGATACCACACACATGTTTAATACAATCCTTGAACGTAATTGGGGCAGAGGAAAGCACCACCAGCTTCCTCAAAAATACAATGCGCAACTGGAATACAGTATTTACAAGCTGTGGGATAAGACTAGGAGAGGTTAACATTAGAAGATGCCTCTCTGTCCCCACCACTCTTCGTAGTAGCCATGATTCACATGACAAAAGTACTACAGAAGATGGATGCTGGGTACCAACTCAATAAAAGGCAACATAATTAACCATCTCATGTTCAAGCTGTATGATAAGAGCATCAAGGAAATGGTAATGTATCTGGGGATATCAGTATGGAGTTTGGAATAGAAAAATGTGCTTTGGTCAACATACAAAAAGTCAAAGTAACAAGGACTGAAGGGATAAAGCTACCAGATGGGAATAGCATCAAACACATAGATGAGACAGGATACAAAAACCCAGAGAATAATAGAAGGAGAGCATATAAAACACCAAGAGATGAAGAACACGATCAAGAAAGAATATATGCAGAGACCTAAGGCGATACTCAAGTCAAAACGCAACACAAGGAATAAAATGAAAGCCATAAAAACCAGTACCAGTAATCAGATACAGCAGGAAAAGTGGATTCGACGAAGGTTGAACTCCGCAACATAGACCAGAAAACTAGGAAAAATATGACAATATACAAAGAACTACACCCAAGAGCAAATACGGACAGAATATACATAACACGAAACAAAGGAGGGAGCGGGCTACTAAACATAGAGGACTGTGCCAACATCGAGAGCAGAGCCCTCATGCAAAGGACTGATAAAAGCAGAGAAAGACCCACAAATATACAGAGACAGGAGAATGACAAGCAGAACAGAGGAATGGCACAACAACAATGCACGGACAGTACATGAGACACTAAAGATGAAACATGGCAATGGTTACACAGGGCAGAACTCAAGAACTAAACAGAAGGAATGCTAACCGCGGCACAAGACCAGGCCCTAAGAACCAGATATGTCCAAAGAACGATAGACGGGAATACCATCTCACCCATGCATGGGGGTATAGGGAAGGTGGTTGCATCTGGTTGCATCTGGAGCAATGGAAATTGACTAGTTGGCATCTCCTGTCTGCCTATACTACGCCCCCTTTACATGTGTGCTGTGCATTGACGCCAAACTTGGTGTAATTGTAATTTAATTAAAATGTTATTCATACACATTCTTAAGGTAACTGTAATTATAATTCTTTAAAGAAATCTCTGCTAATATTAATTTTGGTTATAATTGAAATTTGCTAAACGGATGGTGACGTCATACGACAGATATGACGTAACCTTCCGGAATATTTCTTGGAAATCAATGAAAATTTAAACATTTCCTGATGTTCCCTGGTTTATGTGGCACCAGACACCATAATTTGGCAATGATAAAATGTCAACATAGTTAAATAGGCCGCCTTCCCTCTTTGACAAGTGAAGGATGACTAGCAGAGTAAAAATGGGAGGAAGCTTAGGGATAGAAAACGATCAAGAAAATATCCTCGAGGATGTGGTATCTGGACACAAAGGGTAATACGTGCCAATAGACCAGACGTGACGTTAATTGACAACATTAAGAAGAAAGTATTACTCACTGATGTCGCAATACCATGGGTCACCAGAGTAGAAGAGAAAATATTGAGAAGTATCGAGAGAGAGAGAGAGAGAGAGAGAGAGAGAGAAGATTGATGATTAACATCATAGTTTATCTGTAAAAGTGAAATATAAATATATACACTGATCTTGACCCTGCAAGTAAAAAATAACCTCCATAACCTCCATAGGCGCTCTACTAGCCTGTTTAAGTAGTGCCAAGGAATAATCAGAATCCAGGCTGGGACTAAAAACTGACCCTTGAACAACTCTACGGGTTATACTTAATACCATGGGACACCAGAGTAGAGGAGAAAGAGAGGGAAAAGATTGATAAGTATCAAAACCTAAAAAAAAGGAATAAGAAGGATATGGGATATGCCAGTGGAAATTGTACCCATAATCATAGGAACACTAGGCACGATACCAAGATCCCTGAAAGGGAACCTGGAAGAACTAGAAACAGCACACTTAGTGAGAAAAGAGGATGGTCTCCTAAGGAGGCAGGATGCAACCCGGAACCCCGCACTATAAATACCACCCAGTCAAATTGGAGGACTGTGATAGACAAATAATAATAATAATAATAATAATAATAATAATAATAATAATAATAATAATAATAATAATAATAATAATGTCGTTTGAGGTTTAAATTATTCTTACAAATTATGTTTGAAAAGAATGGTAACACTGCATCCTGGGCTTTAAATGGTTATGCTATGTGTAAGTTTTAGGTAAATAAGAGGATATCTGGGTATACATTTCAACTGAAAAGTATTTTAATAATTTACTGCATGCGAATTACACAGTTAATATTGGAGATAGGATATTTTTTAAAGACCAGGACGCAGTGTTACCATGCGCAAACACCACAGGCGGATGGACAGATGGAAAAAAACAGAGTATAGTCATTTATATAAACCAAAAAGGAATTTTATAATTTTATGATAAAGCACACGAACAGATGAAAAGTTCGCTTGCTCACCCTCCCCCTCTTAAAAAAACAAAAAAGGAAGCTAAAAGAAAAGAACAGAAGAAGTAGTAGAGAAGAAAACACGACCGAGTGAGAAGTCACGACCCTCAGAGGCGGCCCTGGTACCTTATAAACAAGAGCCGGGGAACAAGGGTTGGGAGGAGATAAAGGCCAGAAATGAATACGAATTGAGTATCGGAAAATGATTAGCCCAGTCGACGACGTCTCTGATCCCGAGAATTCTTCTGATTGACTAACTTCGAAATACCCGAGTAAAAATATCTTTGAATATCTCTGAAATATCTATCCCCCACTTTCCTTCACACTCGGATAATAATATTTCCTGGTCTTTTTTTTCTTTTTTTTTCTTGCTCTTCTTCTTCTTCTTCTTCTTTTGGCCTTTATAGTTTACCAATACGAAATGCGAGTTTGTGTCTCTGAGGAGGATCAGATAGAGATTAGAATGGAAAGGGTATCGAAGCAGTGCAAACGAGGCGGAGATGGAATGAATGTCTGGTAAATAAGGAAGTCTAAGCGGGTTAAAGGGGAGAGAGAGAGAGTGAGAGAGGATGATCCTATTGCCCTAAAGATCACGACAGAAAAGAATAAACAAAAACTGGAAAGAATATAGGGAAATGATCAAGGTATGACGCGGGAAAATCCTTGTTTTAAGAATGTCTCAACGGTACCTACATAATAGCATTTTCCCTGCACCATACAAAACGAGGTACAGATAGTACACAAAAGTTTTAATTATGTATAAATCTCAGAAGACAGTACTGCATGCAACCTATTCTATGTATGTATATAATATACTAGATATAATAATATACAGGGTGTCCATAAAGTCCCAGTACCATTCTCAGCAATAGGTACTTGTAATGGTACTGGGACTTTATGGAAACCCTGTATGTATGTATATATATATATATATATATATATATATATATATATATATATATATATATAATATATATATATATTACCCATGACTATCTCACACCAATTGTGAATATATAACACAGACAGGCAAACAGGCAGCCATGAAGACGGGTGAGTAAGCAAGCAAGCAAGCAAGCAAGCAAGCAAGCAGGCAGGCAGGAGGCAGATTCGAACAGGTGGTGAAAGACGGAAGGTTAATGAACGCGCCAGGGCAAAGGCCTTATGATGAATCGCTTCCTTTATGACGTTATCTAGACTGACCAGGTTGATTAACTTGATTCTCAGGCTTAATTGACTTCGTCTAAAGCGTCATGTCTCAGCTGAACGTCTATGAATAACCGAAGATAACCAAGCATGCGGGACAATGGGTCTCTCTCTCTCTCTCTCTCTCTCTCTCTCTCTCTCTCTCTCTCTCTCTCTCTTTCGATCAATATTGGTAGGGTGCAGTGAGGAATGCATTAGTCACAGGCCAGGATGACATTTGGTCTTCCACACGGAGTGCCTGGGAAATAATTGGAGTCTTTGTTTCCACATTGTTTATCCCTTTACGTAGCCCTGAGCTGAAATACAGACATTTATTGATTATTATTATTATTATTATTATTATTATTATTTATTATTATTATTATTATTATTATATTATTATCATTGAGAATAATGGCTATTTCAGCCGCGTTCATTTTGTATAGAAGTTGATCTATTCTTCTTAATACTGACTTTTCTTCTGTATTCAAGTTGGCTATTAAAACGACTAATGAGGGATTCAACTAAAAGCGTGGTATTTGTCGAATTCAATATATTATACAAAATGCAGTATAATATATTCAATTTGACAAATACCACGTTTTTGACATGAATCCCCTATTTGGCGTTTTAATATCAGAAGAAAAAGTCAGTATTAAGAAGAATAGAGCAACTTCTATACAAAATGAACGCGGCTGAAATAGCCATTATTTTCAATAATAATAATAATAATAATAATAATAATAATAATAATAATAATAATTATTATTATTATTATTATTATTATTATTATTATTATTATTATTATTATTATTATTATTATTATTTATTATTTATAGAAGTTTCTCCATTCTTCTTATTACTGACTTTTCTTCTGCACTCAAATTGGCTATTAAAACTCCTATACATAATAGCCACTATTTTCAATAAAACCTATATTAATGAGAGTCTTCTTACAGCATATATTATTTATTATTATTATTATTATTATTATTATTATTATTATTATTATTATTATTATTATTATTATTATTATTGCCATAACCAGATTTTAAGGGAGTGCCAGAAAGTGAAGCCTTACAACACCAGTGTTTCTTGACCTCTTTGAAGTCGCCCCAGAACATGGGGCCTCTGAGGTGAGAAAATATCAACACAAACCGGTATATCTTAAGCGATAGCAGGACCGTATCTTCATGTAGAACGGGTCGCAAATACCCGAGATGTATTCTAGTACCACCAGGCCCAGTTAATTAGGTTAGGTTGGGCTAGGTTAGGAAAGCTCAAAGAAGTATCCTATAAGTTTTTAAGATATGTTTGTTTGTACTGTGTTTTAACGTTGCATGGAACCAGTGGTTACTCAGCAACGGGACCAACGGCTTTACGTGACTTCCGAACCACGTCGAGAGTGAACTTCTATCAGCAGAAATACACATCTCTCACACCTCAAGGGAATGCCCTATAATCGAACTCGCGGCCACCGAGCTTTTTTCGGGGAAGGTCAGGTACTCGGTTACAGTTCGGGAATATGCAAGCGGGACATCCGGACGAACATCCGGATATCCTTCCCCTCTAGCATCGCATCCGGATTAGACGGCTCAACCTGAATTAAACGCTCAGGACGCAAATTGAATGTCTCCCTCTGCCCCCCCTTCCCCCCACAACCAATTTCCACTGTCTCCGCGAAACCCGGCCGAAGGAGTCAATTGCCGTCATTAATTAGAGGTAGCGGGGTTTACTGGATTACTGAGCGGCCTGCGTACTACCCTGACACATGTATTGGCTTGCTTGCGCGCCCGCACACTACACTCATGCGTGAGCAAACACTAGGCGTATAAACTTACGTGTAGAGTAAATGGCATTATTATTCTAAAACCATTTTACCCAAAGCAATTCACCTTGTAGTTTAATATTTTATTCATAAATGGTATAACTGAATCACGAAAGTTTGGAACGTGATAAATGCATAAATAAAGGTATAAGCCACGAAGGAAAGATAAGCGACGGAGTAGCTGCAAGATCTTTCGAATCAACGTCCTTTACTTAGTTTGTCTGCTAAGTAAAGGACGTTGAGTCGAAAGATCTTGCAGTTACTCCGTTGTTTTTCTTTCCTTCGTGGCTTATACCTTTATTCATAAATGGTATATATTATAATGGATTTACTAACTTAAAAAATATAAAAAATTCACCTTGTCTTTCAATAATTTATTGATCTTCTTACCTGTTTATCTACCAATTTCTCAATTAGATTTCATACTGATCCCGTTAGTTCCGTGTTCATATCCACTCGATTCTTCTCTTGTTTTACCTTCCACAGTAATTGCCTCTTTTATCCTTTATATTTCTTCCTTATCGTTCTCTATTTTACTTACCCCCTCTACGTCCTTCAGTTCTTTATGATCTTGTCTTTATCATCTATCTTCTACTTACGTAAGATTGAAGAGTTTCGATAAAAACTATTATTGCAAGTTTATTGTAGGAATATTGCTAAATTTGCAGTTTCCTGTAAAAGAAAACTATTGTGCCGGTTTTATCTGTCCGTCCGCACTTCTTCTGTCCGTCCTCAGATCTTAAGACCTGCTGAGGCTAGAGGGCTGCAAATTGGTAAGTTGATCATCCATCCTCCTATCATCGTACATATCAAATTACAGCCCTCTGGCCATAGTAGTTTTTATTTCTATTTAAGGTTAAAGTTAGCCATAATCGTACTTCTGGCAGCGTTATAAGTACCAAATACATAAGCCGCAACCGGAGCATGGTCGAGTTTCATGGGCTGCGGCTACGTGTTTCATGCAACGTTCTAAGGCCACCACCGAACAGAAATCAGGAAGGATGAGACTTTTTAAATGCTGAAATATGGGAGACATTATTATCGGCACTGGCGTTTATTGGGGCCGAATAGAATATAGGATTGCAATGGGACCCATGAGGTCATTCAGCGCTGAAATGGTAATTGGCGGTAAAAAAGTTGGAATGGTGCAACAGGAGAAAAACCTAGCATGGTACTAGGAATAAACTGCTAGAGTATAAACGGAGGTACAGTAAAAGGAATGGAAAAGGGTCGCAGCTAGGAGCCGAAGGGGCGCTACAAAGAACCTTAAGTAATGCCCTACAGCGCAAGGCATGTGGTGCACTGACGACACTAATTCCCTACGGGATCTAGCAGGAATAGCTTTCATTAAGACACTGAAATTAAGATAAAAAAAGAGAGAGATATTATTCAGATTGGCATTTACCTATTTAGGGGGAACAGGGCCCTTCTTACGACGCTCCTGATTGGCTGTTGATAAGCCAATCACAGGGCTGGAAACTCTCAGTCTCTCTCGAGAGTTCACATAGGAAGGATGTATGTTCCACCTCTCCTGACAGACGTATACCTCAGGAGAGGTGGAACATAGATCATATGAACTCTCGAGAGAGACTGAGAGTTTCCAGCCCTGTGATTGGCTTATCAACAGCCAATCAGGAGTGTCGTAAGGGACTGGCCTAGGCATCAAATGCACGGTTGATGTGAATCTACTAGAGCACTGCCGTTTATATAAGAGGAACAGCTCTCCTGAAGAAATAGAAAAAAAAGAAAAAAAAGGAAATATTATTACCACTGGCGTTCATTTACGAGGAAAAGATCGAAGATCATGCGTATTTTTTAAATACCTTAGAAAAAGGGATTTGAACTGATTTTTTCTGGTTATTTGGCACAAAGGTTAGCTTTTGCTATGTTCAAGATACAGTTTATGTATAAATAAAACTTTAAACAAAAGACGTGCTTCACTTAAAGAGAAATATAATAAAATATAAATAACTTAGAAAAAGGGATTTGAACTGATTTTTTTGGGGGGAAGGGGCATAATTTAGCACAAAGATTAGATTTTGCTATGTTCAAGATACGGTTTATGTATAAATGAAACTTGAGTGTTCTTCACGTAAAGAGAAATAAAATATAGTCCATACTCAGGCTATTTGGAAAACATGAGAGAGAGAGAGAGAGAGAGAGAGAGAGAGAGAGAGAGAGAGAGAGGTTAAACTTCAAACTGAAAAAAATTAATTAAACTGTATAAATGAAAATTACCAATATTCCCAGAGAGAGAGAGAGAGGAGAGAGAGAGAGAGAGAGAGAGAGAGAGAGAGAGGAGGGGCGTGTAGCGGGGCGGGGGGGTGGGGGGGGGGGAGGGGGGGGGGGGGGGGGGGGAAGGGAATTTGCGCAACGTTAAGTCGCGTAAAAGCTCGGGGCGGGAAAACCAGCTCCTAAATCTACATAATTCGGTCATTAACATGCATTAGCCTACAACTCCTCGATCCAGAGAGTAACCGGGTAACCTAACCGAGTAACGCTTCCCTGACCGGTATCCAGACAGCCCAAATGGAACTTGACCTAACCTGACCCGATTAGCGTCCCCCTTGATGTTTCAGCTAAAAAGCGAGCGGCGGTCAGTCCTCTTGTATACATGAGAGCGGTTAATTAGCCTGACATTCCAGGGATTTTTCTCAACGCTGTTCTCAGTCATCCAGGTTGGGCGCGCAAGCGAGACGTGTGTGATAATAATAATAATAATAATAATAATAATAATATAATAATAATAATAATAATAATAATAATAATAATAATAAGGTAAGTAATAATAATAATAATAATAATAATAATAATAATAATAATAATAATATGCTGTAGGAAGACCTTCATTAATACTCGTTTTATTGAAAATAATGGCTATTATGTATAGGAATTTTAATAGCCATTTCGAGTGCAGAAGAAAAGTCAAGTAATATAAAATAAACTCGACTGTAATAGTCATTATTTTTAATAATAATAATAATAATAATAATAATAATAATAATAATAATAATAATAATAATAATAATAATAATAATAATAATAATAGTAATAATATAATAATAATAATGAACTAAGGAACCTCCGTAATAATAATAATAATAATAATAATAATAATAATAATAATAATAATAATAATAATATAATAATAATAATATTTGTGGGAGTTTTGCCATCTTTTTTTTTGACTGATTTTGATTTCGAAAGTCATTTAATTCGAAAATTACTTCGATAATCATTTTAATAATCGCCTAACAATCGCCTAATTTTTGAAGGTTTTTCATATAATATAATAATAATAATAATAATAATAATAATAATAATAATATAATAATAATAATAATAATAATAATAATAATAATAATAGTAATGCCCAAAGGCTAGGACCGTAGAATGTTTTGTAATAAATAGCTGGGAGTTATTTTAATCGATGGTTTCATATTTTTTGTTTATTTAATTTCCTTTTGCGAGAAGACGACTAAGTAAGTAACAAGAGGTCAGGTCACGACTTGAAAAGATTACAATGTAGAAATACCAGAGGCATTCGGAACTTACACCTACTGAACATGTGTGATACCTGTGGTGAGGTTGGCAACGTCATCCTATGAAATATTTGCAGCTGAATGCCGTAAGGGCACGACATACTAGTCATCCTATTTTATAGGAAATACATGTGCAAGAGCATGTCCGTTTTTCGCTCGCGTTAAAGTCTTCATGAACGGAGAGACGATCCCACAAACACTTACTATCGAAAAAAAAAATATTTTGCGAATTGACTATTTTTACGGGGAAATTAATAATGAATAAATCCCACTGTCCTTCGGCGAGTCAGTGCTCGTCATAAAAAAATTAGCTATGACAAAAGAGAAGTTTGTTGACGAAACAAGGACTTTCTTTGGCTCTGAGTAAATTAACTTGGGCTCAGCACTCAGCCAAATTCACTTTTCAAACTTGAGAGTTTTCTGGGAAAACTTAGGCTGCTGCTGCTGCTGCTTTTGTCGTATTATTTTTATAATATACTCAAGGATCCTATGATATAATGGCTGGAGGAAAGAAAGGCACAGAGAGAGAGAGAGAGAGAGAGAGAGAGAGAGAGAGAGAGAGAGAGAGAGAGAGAGAGAGAGAGCAAATTTTTTAGCACTTGCATTTCGTGGGATCTTGTGAGAGATATCATCCATCGCCTTCCATCGCCTGATTATCTGAAATATTTCAGATTAGTGCTACCTATCACACAATTTCGGAAGAATTTTCACCTGTTCCACTAAAGTAATTTTGTCATTCATTGTCCAAAACTTTTTTTATCGGGAAATATTTCCTACATTAAGCAATCTTCTCATGACTGGATACCTTGTAACCCATATTATTTTCGACAGGCAATTTATAAGCAAATTTTAATAACAAAATTGAAATAGGTTTTTAGCAATTCTATTAGAATATGCATCAATCATCCCTTACTAACGTTTCAGCCTTCAATCCCGTCATTATCACAAATGCACACTGATTTCTTCAGCATTTTTCAAAGGCGAATTGCAATCACGTCTCGAATTTATATTTTTCAAAGGCAAATTGCAATCACGTCTCGAATTTATATTTTTCAAAGGCGAATTACAATTACGCCTCGAATTTATATTTTTCAAAGGCGAATGGCAATCATGTCTCGAATTTATATTTTTCAAAGGCGAATGGCAATCATGTCTCGAATTTATATTTTTCAAAGGCGAACTGCAATCACGTAACGAATTTATATTTTTCAAAGGCGAACTGCAATCACGTAACGAATTTATATTTTTCAAAGGCGAACTGCAATCACGTAACGAATTTATATTTTTCAAAGGCGAATTGCAATCACGTAACGAATTTATATTTTTTCAAAGTGCAACGTCTCGAATTTATATTTTTGTGCAATCGGTCGATTTTTATATTTTTCAAAGGCGAATGGCAATCATGCTCGTTTTTTTAATTTATATTTTTTCAAAGGAAACGAATGGCAATCATGTCTCGATTTATATTTTTCAAAGGCGAATTGTATCAAAGGCACTGCAATCAACTAAACGAATTTATATTTTTCAAAGGCGAACTGCAATCCCCACGTCACGTCAATCGAATTATATTTTTCAAAGGCGAATTGTACTCGAAAACAATGCAATCTACGAATTTATATTTTTCAAAGGCGAATTGCAAATTGCATCACGTCTCGAATTGATCAAAAAGGCGACTGCAATCACGTAACGAATTTATATTTTTCAAAGGCGAATTGCAATCACGTCTCGAATTTATATTTTTCAAAGGCGAACTGCAATCACGTAACGAATTTATATTTTTCAAAGGCAATCATCAGTCCTCGAATTTTTACTATCAAGGCGAACTGCAATCACGTAACGAATTTATATTTTTCAAAGGCGAATTGCAATCACGTCTCGAATTTATATTTTTCAAAGGCGAATTGCAATCACGTAACGAATTTATATTTTTCAAAGGCGAATTGCAATCACATCTCGAATTTATATTTTTCAAAGGCGAATTACAATCACGTCTCGAATTTTTATAAAGTGTAGTTATCAAGAGCAGCCATTCCAGCATCCTAATCTGGGCAATCTTCTATAACAGGAGATCATTCTCTAAATGAAAAGTCATTAAGAAAAAACAAAAAAAAGGAGCTAGTTAGTATCCCATTAAAGTTCGGTTCGCCACCCTTTGAACGCTAATGCATCTTAATGACTAAATTATGTAGATTCAGAAGCTATTTATTACAGAACCGTTTTATGAACAATTCCCCTCCCTACACTAGCCACTCTCTCTCTCTCTCTCTCTCTCTCTCTCTCTCTCTCTCGTGAATAAAACCTTTTCCTCAAAACTTTATAGTTTACCTTATACCACACAATCAAGTTATTACTTGTATTTAGACATAACTATCAACAGGGGACATAATCACAAGCCTCAAGCCTCCTCTCTCTCTCTCTCTCTCTCTCTCTCTCTCTTCTCTCTCAGTAAATATATCAATACTAATTTAAATGAGGTACAGAAAACATGATTTAGGTAATGTCAAAATGGAAACAGACCAGAAAAGGATGTAATTTTCCCCTTGCAATTTGAAACTTTTAATTGTCTAATGGTTCTTATGGAAATATTACATTTACATAGCCATTTACTGTTCTTATTTATTAAACTTAATGTCTACTTTACTCTCTCTCTCTCTCTCTCTCTCTCTCTCTCTCTCTCTCTCTCTCTCTCTCTCAAAACAATTCTCCGTTCACTATTATCCATCACAGCTTTAGTATCTCTCTCTCTCTCTCTTCTCTCTCTCTCTCTCCTCTCTCTCTCTCTCTCTAAAGAAAGACCCTTCCTTAATGTACTCAGAATATTTGCATAGGTCTTGTACCTATGGACTTCATTCAAATCTCTCTAAAGAAAATTCCTTCCATAATTGCCTAAGGATATTGTACAGTCCTTGTCTTGTACCCAGGAACTTACTGACCCTCTGCCCTGTTTAATATTCGGTGGTCATTCAACATTAAGTTTATCGACATGAAGCATGAAAATGTGGAATAGAATGGCTCGGTTTACGTTTCTGATTTGCTCAACAAATATGAAATGAAATATAGGTTTTAGGCTACAGACCAAGTGCTAGGGCTTACGAGGTCATTCAATAGCGCCGAAAAGGAAACTGAAAACAAAAAAGGTTTTAAAGTTGTAACAGAAGGAAACCATAGCACTATAAAACAATGGTTAGGAGAGGTTTTAAGCCAAGATGGAAGGAAGATAACTGAGCGGAGGTACAGTAAAAGGAATGGAGTGGGTTGCAGCTATGAGACGAAAGGGAGCTGGAAAAACACTTGAATAATGCCTACAGTGCACCGCGTACGGATCACTGCCAGCACTACTACCCCTTGGTGGGTTTAGACCGGGCACCTGAACAGGCGATGCATCGCCAATATTCGGTGGTCATTCAACATTAAGTTTATCGACATGAAGCATGAAAATGTGGAATAGAATGGCTCGGTTTACGTTTCTGATTTGCTCAACAAATATGAAATGAAATATAGGTTTTAGGCTACAGACCAAGTGCTAGGGCTTACGAGGTCATTCAATAGCGCCGAAAAGGAAACTGAAAACAAAAAAGGTTTTAAAGTTGTAACAGAAGGAAACCATAGCACTATAAAACAATGGTTAGGAGAGGTTTTAAGCCAAGATGGAAGGAAGATAACTGAGCGGAGGTACAGTAAAAGGAATGGAGTGGGTTGCAGCTATGAGACGAAAGGGAGCTGGAAAAACACTTGAATAATGCCTACAGTGCACCGCATACGGATCACTGCCAGCACTACTACCCTTGGTGGGTTAGACGCGGGCACCTGAACAGGCGATGCATCGCCTGTTTACTGAGCGGAGGTACAGTAAAAGGAATGGAGTGGGTTGCAGCTATGAGACGATAGGGAGCTGGAAAAACACTTGAATAATGCCTACAGTGCACCGCGTACGGATCACTGCCAGCACTACTACCCCTTGGTGGGTTTAGACCGGGCACCTGAACAGGCGATGCATCGCCAAGTGAGCAGGAGGGAGAGGCGGTTGCTTTGACAGTAAAC
>NC_061090.1:61839194-61856544 GCF_015104395.2 Macrobrachium nipponense | reverse complement strand
TTCATACATACCAAGAGACAGAAGGATCTGTTCCAGAAAATCAGAAAGTGGAAAAAAAGGTCTTGCAAAAGACAAAAATGCATGGAAAGTTATAGAACTAAAAAGTAAGATAGAAAATGCAGAACAAAAGATTATACAATCAAAAGAAAATGAAAAAAAAACGGGACTTGGAAGAAAAAACCTATTAAATATCAAGCAAAACCCCAAGCTATTATACTCATATGCGAAGAAGATGAATAAAAAGAAGAATAGAAATAGGCCCTCTGAGAATTGAAGGGAGATTAACGAATGAAAAAAAGAAATTTGCAACATACTGGCAGAACGATATAAGAGAGAAATTCACCCCTAGAATAGATAATGAAGATAATGATATAGAAGTAAGGGATGAAAATAGTGAATATTTAGCTGACATAGATATTAATGAAGCTGATATTGTGCAGGCTATTAAATGAAATTAAAAAATGGAGCTGCTGCAGGGCCTGATGGAATTCCTGCTATTTTGTTAAAGAAAGTAGTTCATTCTATCGCAAAGGCCACTTGCAATATTATTAAGACAAAGTGTAGATACAGGCAAGATTTATGAGGAGCACAAATTAGCATATATTACCCCTACTTTCAAAAGTGGATCAAGACTAGAGGCAAGTAATTATAGGCCTGTGAGTCTAACATCACATATTATGAAAGTGTATGAAAGGGGTAATGAAGAAAAATATTATGAAACATTTAATAAAAAAATAATTTGTTTAATAAAGGACAGCATGGTTTCGTACCCGGAAAAAGTACACAAACCCAACTGTTAGTCCACCGTGAGAACATATTCAAAATATGAAAAAGCGGAAATGAAATGAAACAGATGTGGTTTATTTAGACTTGCAAAACTGCAAAAGCTTTCTTTGATAAAGTAGACCATAATATATTAGCGAAGAAATCTTAGAAAAAAGAAAACACAATATCGTGGATAAAGTAGGAAGATGGTTAAAAAAAGAATTTTTACACCAACAGAAAACAGATAGTTATTGCAAACGACGAGAAAATCGGATGATTCAAGGTAATATCCGGTGTGCCGCAAGGTACGGTGTTAGCTGCAATACTGTTTGTTATTATGATTGAAGACATAGACAATAATGTGAAGGATTCGGTAGTGAGTAGTTTCGCAGATGACACAAGAATAAGTAGAGAAAAAATTACTTGTGATGAAGATAGGAACGCTCTACAAAGAGACCTTAACAAAGTATATGATTGTGGGCAGAGGTAAATAGGATGGTATTTAACTCTGTAAATTGAATAACAATAAATTATGGAGACAGAGAAAGAAAGCTATATGCCTATAATGGGACCTAATAATGAGACCATCACAAATAAGGAAGCAGTTAAAGACCTTGGTGTGATGATGAATAGGAACATGTTATGCAATGATCAAATAGCAACTCTGTTGGCAAAATGTAAAGCAAAAAATGGGAATGTTGTTACGGCACTTCAAAACAAGAAAAGCTGAACACATGATTATGCTTTATAAAACATATGTTCGTAGTCCACTTGAATATTGCAATATATGGTACCCACACTATCAAAACGGATATTGCACAAATAGAGAGTGTACAAAGGCCTCCTTTACAGCTAGAATAGAAGAAGTTAAGGACCTAGACTACTGGGAAAGACTACAATTCTTAAAATTATATAGTCTAGAAAGGAGAAGAGAACGCTACATGATAATTCAGGCATGGAAACAGATAGAAGGAATAGCAGAAAATATCATGGAACTAAAAACAAAAATATCAGAAAGAGCAAGCAGAGGTAGATTAATAGTGCCCAAAACTATACCAGGAAAAATAAGGAAGCCACACAGGACATTAATCCACTACGCACCAGCATCGATAATGCAGCGTCTATTCAATGCGTTGCCAGCTCATCTGAGGAATATATCAGGAGTGAGCGTAGATGTGTTTAAGAATAAGCTCGACAAATATCTAAACTGCATCCCAGACCATCCAAGATTTGGAAGATGCAAAATATACCGGAAGATGTACTAGCAACTCTCTGGTAGAACATTAGAGGTGCCTCACACTGAGGGACCTGGGGCAACCCGAACAAGATGTAAGGTCTGTAAGGTAAGGTAAGGTCTCTCTCTCTACTCTCTCTCTCTCTCTCTCTCTCTCTCTCCAAACCATTCTCCGTTCCCCTATTATAACTCAGTGTTATTCTCTCTCTCTCTCTCTCTCTCTCTCTCTCTCTCTCTCTCTCCAAACCATTCTCCGTTCACCTATTATCACTCAGTCTTATTCTCTCTCTCTCTCTCTCTCTCTCTCTCTCTCTCTCTCTCCAAACCATCTCCGTTCACCTATTATCACTCAGTGTTATTCTCTCTCTCTCTCTCTCTCTCTCTCTCTCTCTCTCTCTCTCTCTCTCTCTCCAAAACATTCTCCGTTCACCCATTATCCCTCACAGTTTAACTCTCCGTTAAAAACGAGAGCGAAACTCGGGAAGAACCCTTCAAAAATCTCAAGTTTTAAAGAAGAAAAAGTGAATTTAGTCGAGTGCTCGCCAGAACTCATTTGATCAGAGCAGAAAGAGAACTTATTAAATAAATAAAAAAATAAATAAAAGGCAATGCATTCCCTTTTCCCAACTTTCCCGTCGCTACTTTTAATTTCCCGTGAACTATTCACAAAAAAAAGGGGGAGCGGGGGAGGCGTGTCTATTAGCAAGACCATTGAGCGTTTAAAAATTTGATCGGTTGGAAAAAAAAGGGATATTTAAAAAGCTGACTCATTAGTGTCCTCGTGCCGGGTCTGTAGAACCCGCTAAAAATGTATATATGGGTTGGTTGACTTCTTTGTGCTTTTGTTTGTCAAAGGGGGATTCTCATATAGGCTGTCGTCTCTTGATAGTTGTTTTAATAAAATCGGAAATGTGGAAAGATAGTCAACTTGTTTCTCTTGCGCAATACATTTTTTTCTGAAATCATCAATTCAACATTTGAATGACTCATAAGAAAAGTTTTATGACAACAAAGGATACAAAAGGAGCTAGAAAATACACCATTTAATATAAGCTCTTTTCACCCAGTGTTCTAAAATGCGAAGCGTTTGGTGACGCTTCAAAGAGAATGTATATTAATCATCATAGAAATATTTAAATCCTTTCCATTATGGCCGTAAATAGCGGATAATGGGGCTTAGAGAAATAATTGGGTGCGCTTGAAAAACTAAAAAAAAAAAAAAATAAATAACACTTTTTTTATACATTCTAATTTGACTAAAATATAGCCAAAATATATATATGTGACAACGAAAATACTTTGGTAATGTTAGTTTTATAGAAACCGAAGGTTTTGTTGACGAGTAAAGTTGAATGTCAAAAAAGCTAATTTGCTGATAAGGACAAGTAACACAGAGTAAATTATTTTCCCAAGGCTCTGAAAGCAATTTAGAGCGACCTATTGCGTGAGATAAGTAATTGATAAATATAAGTAATATGAAGGAAATTATTATTATTATATTTCTTTTTAATTTTATTTTTTGGGTGGGGTTAGGGGGATGACCGAGCCAACATTTTTCCAGGTTTATGAATCTATTCAAAAAGACTACTCTAGCCAGAGGCCCCATGGCACTTTACACAAAAAAATATAAGTCAAAGTAACACCAATGATATTATTATTATTATATTTCTTTTTATTTTATTTTTTGGGTAGGGGAAGAGGGGAATGGCCAAGACAACATTTTTCCAGGTTTAGAAAGCTATCTAGAAATACTATCCAAGCAAGAGGCTCCTAGGTACTTAACACCAAAAATCGCATAAATTATTCATCTAACTCTAACCTCACGTAACACATACACACCACAGGCTAACTAGCATACTGGATAAAGTCACGTATCTTATCAGCCTCTTTCTTTAATTATCTTTGCTCACCACTCCCTCTTAATTATTTATTTAAAATGTCGACGCTCATTATCACTAATTCAATTAAAAGATTGGATTAATTATTCCTTATCTTTTCTCTTATCTATATTGTCTCGGCTTCAACTTAATTTCCTTAATTAGGTCTAAATTTGAATGCATGTTTTATGCTAAATTTGTTATGATCTTCACATCTTATTATAATCCTGGCAGACATGTGCAACCTCTCTCTCTCTCTCTCTCTCTCTCTCTCTCTCTCTCTCTCTCTCTCTCTCTCTCTCTCTCTCTTAGTAAATAGAACCTACAGCACGAAACATAACGAACCCTATACCATTCATTCAAATTAATAATTGTATTAAGAACAGGGCATATAATCAAAGGCCTATACGTATATATGCGGCCGCCAAGGCCCCCCCCCCCCCCCCCCCCACCACTCCTCTCTCTCTCTCTCTCTCTCTCATAAATAAAGCCTCTTCCAGGAAGCATTATAATGTATCCTAAATCATTCATTGAAATTATTGTGTTTAGAAATAGCTACCAACAGGGCATATAAATCACAGGCCTACACATACGTAACCCCTTCTCTCTCTCTCTCTCTCTCTCTCTCTCTCTCTCTCTCTCTCTCTCTCTCTCTCTCTCTCTCATAAATAAAAAGCTTTTCCACGAAGCCTTATAATGTAACCTAAACCTTTTGTATTTCTGAACAATAACATCCATTGAAAGTCAACTAATAATTACTTTTATCTGGGATATAATTGTCTAATTGTTTCACATGTCAATTCAACCCTATAATTAAAACTTAACATTTCACGTCTGTATGATTTTTAAGTAGTAAGTGCACTTTCATTATGGTAAAACAATTTGTATTAATGCCTAAAGCTGATTCGTCGTGTGAAAGGGACATCTTTACCGTAATTTCTGTGTCTTTGTTTGAATTAGTCTTTATGTAAAACGTCAATTATTTGTGTGTTTGTATGTATATGTGTATATGTAAAGGTATAGTACGTGTATGTTAAAGTGTGCGTGTGCAGGTGTGTATATTTTAAGTTAGCAATTCTGTAAAAATGCCTTTATTAAAGATTCTGGCATTCATGTTAAGTTTACTGTAAGCTTGAAATAATGATACAGTAGTATATGAAAAAACCTAGTAAAATCAATTTTTTATTACGTTAACTCTCAAAGTTTAGAGATAGGGTCCTTGTAACTTGAAGAGCAATGTCCTCGGTCAACACTCTTATACTGATATTTTTAAATGAATTTCAAAATAAGCAGGGCATATAAACACATACATACACATAAGCAACTCTCTCTCTCTCTCTCTCTCTCTCTCTCTCTCTCTCTCTCTCTCTCTCTCTCTCTCTCTCTCTCTCTCTCTCTCTCTCTCTCATAAATAAAACCTTTTTCTACGAAGTAGATTTACATCAAAAGCGTGAGTTTTCTTATAACTTATAACAGCTTTATGCTAATTTTTCTTACCATAAGAACTTCCAATATACAGTGATTTCTCACTGTTTGCGTTCGTTGGGAATAAAATCAAACGTAATTGAATATCAAATAAACAACCGTCCGTGTTAAAATCTTAAAATGAATAAAAAGAAGAAAACCCTGTACTATATATGAAACAGAATCTGGATCATATGGCTGGGTGTACAAACCCAAAAGCTTTTTATCACATGAGAAATCCATCACATTTCACAAAAAAAAAACATAATCCACATAAAATCTTACAATCGAGAGAAGGTTCATCATCTTTCACATATTCAAAGAAATCCCATCAAATTTTACAAATCCGCAAACCTAATCCACATAAAATTTTACAAATCGAGAGCCCATCATCTTTCACAAATCCAAGAAATCGCATCAAATTTTACAAATCCAGGGAAATCCCATCAAATTTTAAATTCCAGAGAAATCCCATAAAATTTTACAATTCCAGATAAATTCCCATCAAATTGTACAAATCCAGAGTAATTCCCATCAAGTTTTACAAACCGAGTGAAAAAAACATCAAATTTTACAATTCCAGAAAAATCCCATCAAATTTTACAATTCCAGAAAAATCCCATCAAATTTTACAATTCCAGAAAATCCCAGCCAATTTTACAATTCCAGAAAAATCCCATCTAATTTTACAATTCCAGAAAAATCGCACCAAAATTTCGCAAATCCAGAGAAATCCCACCAACATTTTGCACATGGGCATACCGAGAGCACATTTCTGCAATTAACTCAGCCCTGTATCTCATGACATCGATACCCTCTTTGGAACCTGAGAACGGGACGGAGATATATAACATCGAAATTCGATACTATACTCCAACTGCATTAAATGTGATATATACACCTCTTTAACGGATGATTTATTCGGATTAACGGGGCACTGTAAATCCGAAGATAATTGTGAGAATTCTAAAGAGGGTTCAACTGTTAAGGCACAAATTTGACTGAACGGGAAATAAAAAATATTTCACAATTGTATAAGAACGTTAAATAAAATATAATGTGAATAAGGAACCTGCACATATAACTGACAACATATTTGCTAGTTTAAGTCTCATTTTAAATATGTATAATTTTCTTTACCAAGTGCTGCACAAATCAAAAATACAAAACTCACACACACACACACACACACACACAAACACACACACACACACACACATATATATATTATATATATAATATATATTAATATATTAATATATAATGTATATATATATATATATATGTATATATATATATATATATATATATATAAATATAATATATATATTATATATAATATACATACTATATAGAAATGAAGACATGGGAACGTGTAAACAAAAGTTTCTCTTTATAAGGAGATAGTTTTATATATAAACACATTTCTTACTGATATATATATATTATATATATATATATATATATATATATATTAGTATATTATTGGTAATTGATTTATGTAGTATCTACCCTAAAAACTGGCAGGTTTTTAAAGGAAACGTCTGCGGTTTATGCTCTCCATTTTTAACTAACAGCTTATTCCAATCAAAATGCAGTCTTCATTTACTTTTTGCTTGCTCAGGGAGTAAGCCTATAAACTACGTTGGCTGTTGTTCGTGTTGTTATTGTTGTTGTTGAGGGGGGGGAGGGGGTAGAAAAGGTATATGGAAGAGCCTAGAGAGGTCTGAAAAAAGTGTTTCGTGAATTTTAGGAATTTTAGGATAGGATATTTATGATTCATTTATTAGAATGAAAACGTGAAAAAAGAAATAATGTGCGTGCTAAACAGTACAGAAAATTATTTCTAATAAAATATAGCGCATTTATTTCAATTTGCGTTGGTGAAACAATGCTCTACAGACCGTAGATTTAAGCATGTTTTAAATCTACTACGTTGTTGCAAATGTTTATAATTTATGCGTGAGGGGAAAATCTTGCACGCCTCCCGAGTAAGCTGGATGTCGAATTACGCCCTGTTGTACACCCACTTTCATATACGACTACTAAAATAATACATTATAACATTAAAAATATTTTCACGGTTCTTCGCTAACAAGGCAAGTCATCAAGCGGTTTATATACGTCGGGTTATTCTGTTTCGAAACGGAACTATTGTTTCACGCTATGAAATGAGAGCAGTATTCCAAACATCCTGAGAGCCCTATGAGGCGGGTAATAAACTCACAATACTGCTGGCAATGTTATGGACGATATATTACAAGCCGGTTTCAAGGACTGTGCAGGAGTCTAAAAATGGATCCAGAAGTTGGAAACCTCAGAGCCCCGATCTCTTCGAAAAACAAGGTCAACTGTATTCGAGTGGAATGGAATGAAATCTAGAATTCAAACCAAATCTCTAAGGAAGCGCTGAGACCTACGAGGGCATTCAGCGCAGAAAGGGAAGTTGTGAGGGAAAAGGTTTCAAAAGAAGAAACAGGAGGAGAAATCCTCGCTGTTGTACTGTGAAACAACTAATAGGAGAGGGTGGAAAGTTAGATACAAGAAATAGAAAATGAACGAAGGAACAGTACAATGAATGGAAAGGGTTGCAGCTAGGAGCCAAAGGAACGCTGCAAATACACCACGTGAGGTGTACTGAAGAAATCTTCTACCAACGGACGAAAAATGGTTTAAGTATTGTGATGCGATTCATAAATTCACCGAATTGAAGCATATTTATTTACCCACTGCAATATCACAAATGTGGACTGGCTACAAAGAAACAATGCTGGTATCGGAAACAATATCAACCTTAATTGGAATTTAGCCAACACCAATATGAGCGAGAAGTAACTCATATATATTTTGCTTTCCTGGACCAGCTATGATTAACTTTCAATTCTCAAGGTACTAATAATACATACATACATACATACATACATACATACATACATGCATGCACACACACACACACACATATATTACATGAGAGAGAGAGAGAGAGAGAGAGAGAGAGAGAGAGAGCTCAGACTTTCTAATATGCACGTAAACTCATTCGGATCTAAATCACGGCTAATATTTAATCTTAAAATAGTGTGCGTATATTAAATGTGGTCTACCAAACATGATTTAAAAATCGAGCGTTTTAACATGTGGCTTTATCTTTCACTAGTATTTACTAAAAGATTACGAGCTCAACCACGTTTGGAATACAATACACATATCAGATCTGTCCAAATAAACATAAACTTAATATATAAATTTTTAATTTTTAACCATACGTGGTTGTGTTTATATGCAAGTGTGCTTATATTTTAAGAGAGCGCAAGTAAGTCCATTCCCACATAATAACATTCTAACTGCAGAGTTCTGCTTTTCATGGGAAGTGATTAGATTTCTCAGACCCTTTGTATTCACCCTCCATTGCAGATATTTCAAGGTAATGTGATACTTAACCTAATTTCCGGGGGAAGAAAGAAAGACACTCTATCTTCGTTTACGGGAATATAAAGTTATTTTAGAATCCCCTCATACTTCTCTGTTTCCCTGTAAAATGAGATGTAGCTTGGCAAAATTTAGCCAAATTTGATATGCGAAGCAAAATGTGGACGACAATCGTACACCTACAGAAACGCAAATGCGAGGGGGTTATATACATATATATATATATATATATATATATATATATATATATATATTATATATATAATAATTTATATACTATATATATTTATATATATACATATATATATAGTATATATTATACATATATATATATATCTATATATAAGCTATATCATCATATATCTACGTAAATTTGACTGAAATTGGAATACAAAATTTAGCCTAAAATCCAGTCACTGGAACCTATGAGATCATTCACTGCTGAGAGGGCATGTTGAGTAAAAAAATTTTAATTAAAGGTGCAATAGGAGTAATACCTCGCAGGTGCACTATGATGCAACTGTTGGGAGAGGGTTGAGGTAAGTAAGATGGAAACTCAAGAAAATGGACGGGGGTGCAGTAAAAGAAAGGAAAAGGGTTGCACTAGGGGCCAGAAGGACGCTGCAAAAGAGCATTAAAGTAATACCTACTGTGCACCGCGTGAGGTGCACTGATTGCACTAATCCCTCCCCCAACCCCACCCCCTTGACGCGAATATATGATTAAAAGGCAATGCAACAGTAACAGCAGAAATGGATGGGGGAAAAAATAAAAAGACATTTTTTATCACAAACTAACACAGGATACAACTTTGGTCCAGCCTGAAGTTTTGATATACAATAATGTTAAGAGAAAATCTGGTAATGTGAAAGTTAGACGGGCAAAGTTCCTCTGAGGGATACGATTTAATTACTGTTAATGTTTTATGCTGCTGCGGGAATACCTTCGGATCAGAGTTAGCGTTGCTGTATTTTGCTTATTGCAGTTTGGGTTCTGACTTATTGTTATATGTTTTTGTTTATTCACGTGTATGATCCGTAAATGTATATTTTGGGAGGTTATTCATTTATTAATGTACTGCCATTTATCTAATCCTTTCTATGGTATCTACTATTCCTAATTTTTTACTTATTCGTAAATGGTGTCTAATCAATGAAATATTATTATTATTATTATTATTATTATTATTATTATTATTATTATTATTATTATAGTAGTTATAGCAGTAATCTTAATACAAATTACTGATATCTATTTCAAACATCTTTAAGATAAATCTCTCTCTCTCTCTCTCTCTCTCTCTCTCTCTCTCTCTCTCTCTCTCTCTCTCTCTGTGCAATCCGGCGTCCATTTCCCCGTCAACTTTGCCCTTCTTCGTGCAATAAATCTCGCTCCACTGAATTCATTTCGAGGCTTCCAAAAGGGCTCGTTCAGTAGGATAATCCCTCGCCTGCAGGAAACCAATAATACGTTATTGCCTCCTCGAGACTCTATAAATTGCGTTCACTCGGCTCCTGCATTGACTTGACAATTATCCCCTACTACTTATGAATCGTTGCGTTCAGCGGGATAGCCGTGTGGAATGCGGAAAGCAGTTTCGTCTCGTAAATCCTATTAGTGACTCCTAACGACGCAATGAAATCAGTGACCTCGTAAAGGGAGATACATTCCGTGGCTTCATAAAATACTGACCAATTTTGTGGATTCGTAAAAATGGGATAAATCGGGTGACTTAGCCAAAATGCAATTGATTCGACGACCTCTTAAATGCAAATTATATTTAGTGAGCTCCTAAATATCTCCTACGTGCAAGGACTGGATGAAGATGTGTAGTAGGTACCATAATGACATTATTATTATTATTATTATTATTATTATTATTATTATTATTATTATTCAGAAGACGAACCCTATATTTAACTAGCCCACAGGGGTTCACTGACTAGAATTTCAAGTTTCCAAAGAAAATGGTGTTCATTTGAAAGAGGTAACAAAGGTAATAGGAAATACAGAAAGAAGAGGTTGGCTATAAGAAAAGAAGTGATAATTAACAAATCAATAAACGATTGTCATAAGTCATTGGAAAAACCAAATATACTGAGTAACTCTGGAATGATATGATGCATTCAGTGGCATTTCTAAAAATGAAATTTATGAAAATGTAAGTAATACACGACTTTGTAAGGATGTCATACATTCAGTTCCATCATAAAGATTAAATAATTCGCTAACTTTGGAAAGATGGAAACAGATTTGATGTTTCCGAAAGATGTACATTTGATCAACTTTATGAGTTACAATAAATTTTGATATTTTATTAAAAATATAATACATCAGGGAGTCTCTCAACATCAATCCGATGATTATCAGAATCTACTAGTAATTCCGAAACCCCAAATAGATAAAAAAAATTTATGAACTTTATTAAAGACACTATATAATCCCATGGAGATACTGTATATTCAATAGATTTATAAAAATGTAATACAGCCCTTTCCCAATAATGCAACGAATTCGATACCTGCATGCGGATACAATTAATTCTAATATCAATTATGCAAATATTAATTATAAAAAATGCTGTTATCTTCATGCAGAAGAAAGATACTTTTCGTTCTGAATCAAAGACAGTTTAGAGAGAGAGAGAGAGAGAGAGAGAGAGAGAGAGAGAGAGAGAGAAGATCCATGATATGATTGTCCGTCCAGAATCAAAGACAGTTTAGGTAGTAGAGAGAGAGAGAGAGAGAGAGAGAGAGAGAGAGAGAGAGAGAGAGCTGCATCACAAAGCTTATATTTCAAAAATACTAAGACTTTGCTAAGCTATTATCCTCGATCCCGTAACTACATCACAACTGTTCAAGTTTGCAAAACTATTATTCACCGAGCTCGTGAATATATTATCCTAAGTAGTGGAACTTATAAAACACAAGCCAAAGATCCAAGAGCTGAGAAATAGTGTGTGGCCATTCAGCGATGAAAGGAAAATTTGAGTACAGAAGGTTTTAAAGGTGCAATAAGAGGAAAGCCTCGCAGTTGCACTATGAAACACTTGTTAGGCGAGGCTGAAAAGAACGATGGAAGACAGAGAATATGAATGGAGGTACAGTAAAAGGAATGAAATAGGTTGCAGCTAAGGGCCTAAGGAAAGGACGCTGCAGAGAACCTTAGGAGGTGGCCTTCAGTGCCGCCCCCCCCCCCCTACGGGATAAATATTATCATAAATATCAAAACTTCTTAAAACATTACACGAGGAATAACCGCTAGACGACGCGAGATCTGAAGGTAAAAGTAAATATGCTTGAAATACTTTACAGTCCAACTTACCGATTCCGCGCTGATAAAGCATACTAACGCCACCGCCCGGCTATAGCAAGCAATCTGCATGATTGCATTAAGAAAAATGGCCCGTTGCAACATTCTGCACCATTTATTAAGCTTAATGCAAGTAATCCGAGAGATTAGGAGAGACCTGAGCATCTGCTGCGCTTTGGCCTTGAAATACATATATATATATATATATATATATATATATATATATATATATATATATATATATATATATATAATATAAGCAGCGATGTGAGTTTCCACCGTATTGGGGGGGGGTGGGGGTGGGGGGCGGTCGAGGGTAAGGCTGGATATGTATTGCTATTAAATAATTAACATGCGTTTTCGTCTGCATAATTTCCTTATCGCTGGGTGGATACTGGTAGCTGGTTTAATCACAACTTATATATTCTTTTTCATAGCTATAACTTCATTTTTCTTAAGCCATGATTTAATTGGGAATCAAATACATTTGCTCTTTATTGTTGTTTTTTGATTTAATCGCCTTTTATTATTATTATTATTATTGGAAGAAGAAGAAGAAGAAGAAGAAGAACAAAGAGTAATATACATATGCAATAAATGAATATTCCACCCGACATAAACATCTATGGATATATATATCTATATATATATATATATATATATATATATATATATATATATATATATGATATTATATATACATATATATATATATATATATCTATATATATACATATATATATATAAAATATATAATATAATATAATATACATATACAGAGAGAGAGAGAGAGAGAGAGACACACACACACACACACATATATATATATATATATATATATATATATATATATATATACATTCGTCAGGGTTAAAATCGGTCGTAAAAAGATGTAGGGTCGAACAACAACATAATAATAATAATAATAATAATAATAATAATAATAATAATAATAATAATAAACTCTCAGGCTTAACCCCTCCGAGTGTTCCTCTTGGCAAACGAATTCAAAGGACACTATACAGCATTTAAAAAAATAATTATAAAAAAAATAAGAATCAAACAAAATAACAATGGAGAAAGAGGAAGTTTTCTCGTTGACGAATGCTTTTAGACTCGTAGAGAGGCCAACATGGCGTCACTGACGGAACCTGTCACTGAACTCTGTCTGGGCCACTTGGCTGCTGAAGTTTAGTTAGAACGCTCAACAACGAACCAAGTCTGAACTCCGTAGCTTGTAGGGGGTAACTCCATGTTACGCCATCAAAGCGCCTAGGCCTACTGAAGTTTAGACATAGTACTGATTTGAATGTTGTGTCAGTGTCAATGGATTTATGTTGCTGGAGGCTTTTATATCTTGACTGGAAGGAAAGAAGCCTAATTTTCTACTTTTCTGTAAAAGAAATCTACTGAGATGGATATTTGTCTGTCCGTCCGCTGTTTTTCTGTCCGCCCTCAGATCTTAAAAACTACTGAGGCTAGAGGGCTGCAAATTGCTATGTTGATCATCCACCCTCTAATCATCAAACATACCAAACTGTAGCCCTCTAGATTCAGTTATTTTTAATTTTATTTACGGTTAAAGTTAGCCACGATCGTGCGTCTGGCGCGGTTATAGGTGCCAACAAAGGCCACCACCGGGCCGTGGATGAAAGTTTCACGCGCCGCGGCTGAAAGTTTCATACAGCATTACTATACGCTGTGCTGAAAACTCTATTGCGCCCAAGATACTTCGGCTCATTTTTTTTGTTTTTTTTACTTTTATTTAATGTTACATTTTGGTAGACTTGAAAGTAAGGCCTACAACGTATTTTACGCAATACTTTTAAGAGATTTTCTTTAAAACATTCGGTTGGAGATGTCGCACCTTCATCATTGCTGAAAAAATTATCCAACATTAAAATTGAAAAAAAATGAATTAGACCTATACTCGCATGCGTGTGTATGCACACATGTATACATACATAATATTGTGTCGGTGTATATAAAAGGAACTGCATAAGTATGTGTAAACGTTTCTAATAGTTCCACTGAATGTTCCCAATCTGTACTTACGTTCATGTCAATCCTTAAGAACAAACATAACCAACGACATTCCGTTTCAATGCGCCACATATATTGCACGCGTGTACATAAAACGAAGTCTTGGCCTTCCCTTTAGTATCCTTGTTTAGGCCTATCCCTGAGGGACAACATGCCGTCAATTTATATCCGCGCAGCACGTGTGGTGTTAGTTATTTACTCTGCTTCCTCGCACTTCCCTACAAAGAACGTGGAAACGAGATGACACGGAAAATACAGGGTGTCCATAAAGTCCCAGTACCATTACAAGTATTTATTCCTCAGAATGGTACTGGGACTTTATGGACACCCAGTAGACTGGAAGGCTTATCTATTCTCTTTCTCCAGTTTAACAAAAAGCTTCGTAATAGCTTTTTCTTCTCTCTCAACTCTTACTTACCATTAAATGATCCATTTCTTCTCTATTAACGAATAGGATGGGCAAGAAACAGAGAATGATAGTAAAAAGGTTTGACAGGTGTAACAGGAGGTAATTCACTTTTTTCTTTCAATCTTAAAGATATACTTCTCTCTCTCTCTCTCTCTCTCTCTCTCTCTCTCTCTCTCTCTCTCTCTCTCTCTCTCTCTTTTACATGCACAAATCGATAACATTGTGGCGCAGTTTAATTCATTCATCTTTTTCAATTTTAAAAATATACTTCTCTCTCTCTCTCTCTCTCTCTCTCTCTCAAATTTTACATGTAGTACAAATAGATAAAATTCTGTGGCATAGTTTAATACAATGATCTCTTTCAATCTTAAAGTTATACCTCTCTCTCTCTCTCTCTCTCTCTCTCTCTCTCTCTCTCTCTCATAAGTAGCTGACATCATTCCTATATAGAAGTTTTTTCCTCTCGAAATTTCTCATCCGGTCATTCAGACCACTACATTTCTCGAGAGAGAGAGAGAGAGAGAGAGAGAGAGAGAGAGAGAGAATTTTAAACTGCTAAAACCAAAATTCATTCACTCTTTTACATTTCCCACTCAGAGAGAGAGAGAGAGAGAGAGAGAGAGAGAGGAGAGAGAGAGAGAGAGAGAGAATTTTAACTGTTAAACCAAATTCATTCCACTTCTTTACATTTCTCATCTCAGAGAGAGAGAGAGAGAGAGAGAGAGAGAGAGAGAGAGAGGAGATTTTAACTGTTAAACCACCTTCATTCCACTCCCCCTTTTATGTACCAAAGAACCCTTGGCACTCGATCAATTTTGCATTGTTGACCAGCCGCTAATTCCTTCACATTGTTGTAGTCTCCCTCCCTTTAAACTGGCTTTGCGGGATTACAAAAGCAAAAGGGAGTCACTTGATGCCTTCAAAGTCCAGAAAACAGAATTAACGACTTAGCAGAAGGGGTTTCTAAAACATATTTGACCAAATATAAAAAAATAAAAACATAAAAATGTATACTACGCCTTTCCTTTCATAACCCCAGGAAATCATGAAGCCTGCGCTGAAAACACACACACAAATACACACAGACACACACACACACACACACACGAGTGACGTCGTTAACTCAGATTAGATTACCCGACCTGTCGAAGCCAATGTTCAAGCCGTCTCAAAACGCATGAAAGTTCAGCACTAATTACTGTAGGAAAATGTAGATTAACGAACGAAGATTGAAGATGTACAAATCCCTAAAGAAAAAGCTCTTTCTAGCAATAGCTAAAATTTAAAGAAACAAAGAATAATAGACCCCATTTTAGTTTTCTGGAAAAAAAACTATTGTCTGTCCGTCCCACTCTTTTCTGTCAGCCCTCAGATCTTAATTAAAGACTATTGGGGCTAGAGGGCTGCAAATTGGTACGTTGACCATCCACCTTCCAATCATCAAACATACCAAATTGCAGCCCTCTAACCTCAGTAGTTTTTTAAGGCTAAAATTAGCCATAATCATGCGTCTGGCAACGATATAGTCCAGGCCACCACCGGTTAGGTTCATGGGCAACGGCTGATTCAGCATTATACAGATAGATAGCGCTATTTTCGATGGCCTTGATTATACGATGGTCATAAAACCAATTTTTTTACTTGTTTTATTTCTGTCTTTAAATCTTCAGCTGAAGACAGAGTCAACAGATCTTTAAACCAGTGTTCCTTAAAGTGTGGTCCATGCCTGGAATGTTCCAAGGGGTCCTCAGGATAATATGAGGAGGAACCGTTGCTTTTATGTTCACTGAAATTTGTCTGCAAAACTGCAAAATTACTAATATTGTGAAAGTTATTCTAAGTAAAATGTGAACATTCCTGTTAAAGATAAGTCATTATATAATAAATAATTCAGTAGCAATTTTAGTACTATATATCATACCCTGAGACCGTTTTATTTTTAAAAACCAACCAAGAAGGAAAATTTTTTTTTTTTTTTTTATTTAATAATTAATTTTTTTGGGGTTTAATTAGCATATAGGGGTCCGCTACACTAGAAAGTTTCAGAAACACTGCTATAAACCCAAGAGAGCACCAATGGGAAATTACCTGCAGAGAGAGAGAGAGAGAGAGAGAGAGAGAGAGAGAGAGAGAGAGAGGAAACAGCGATCAATGAATAAATAAAGACAAGGGAATAGAAAATAAAGCCGATAAACATGAAATTCTGGCTGAGGTATTTGGAGCTCAGGAGACTCCACAACTGCACTTTGCAACATATTCCACACGTTGTTGTAGCGAAGATACAAACTGAGTGGTTTTCAACCCCAAACACTTTATCAACAATAACAGCTTTAGTGGCAGGGTATTAATTTAACACCTAGAACTAACTATGCAGCGGTTCTGTTGCCACTACGCCGGAGTTGAAGAGAAAAAGTTTAGAGTACTTTATACCCCATAAAATAAACAATGTTACGTGCAGTGTTTTATACCCTGAATAAACATTGCTACGATGTGTATTTTATACCCAGAATAAACGCACTTACATGAAGTGTTCGGCCATAAGTTAGAATTATAGCCAATATATTCCAAGAACGGAGCAAAATTTACTCGTTTTTATTGACCAAATAAACACGACTGAGGACAGGTAGCCTAAACATATCTGAAACTGTTTTATATATATATATATATATATATATATATATATATATATATATATAATATATAGAGAGAGAGAGAGAGAGAGAGAGAGAGAGAGAGAGAGAGAGAGAGAGAGAGAGATGTAGGTATATATAGTTGTAGATCCATACACATATATATATAGTATATATATATATATATATA
>NC_061090.1:61831694-61834194 GCF_015104395.2 Macrobrachium nipponense | reverse complement strand
ACCCAGTCGAATTGGAGGACTGTGATAGAGCAAAAAAAAAAAAAAATATAAATAAATAATAATAATAATAATATTCGGAAGGAGATCCTCTCGTAGGCAAGTTTTGTTAAAAGTGGTTGCTGCTTCAACACTATTAATCTTGTAAAGAGGCTTCGGTTGAGTAATTTTTGGTATTTATTATTGCTTTTACAATGTTCTCTCTCTCTCTCTCTATCTCCAACGCGACGTTTCGTCTAGGTCTACAGGACATTTTCCAACAGTCCCTCAGTAGTCATCGCTGGAAAATGTTCTGGACGAAACGTCGCGTTGGAGAGAGAGAGAGAGAGAGAGAGAGAGAGAGAGAGAGAGAGAGAGCCCTGTATAAGCAATAATATACACCAAAAATGACTGAACCAATTTTACCTTGCCCTTTGGTGCGTTGCTCGCCAGTCTAAGCAACAGAGAGAAAGCTGTCATCAGAAACATAGAGAAGACTTTACAAGATTAATAGTGCTGAAGCAGCAACCATTTTTAATAATAATAATAATAGTAATTGTAATAATAATAATAATAATAAAAATGAACACTATTTTCTTTGGAAGCTTGCATTTCACTTCAAGTCAATGGCTACTGTGGGCTTCTCCCATATGAATAGGGTTCATGTTCTGAATAATAATAATAATAATAATAATAATATGAACTATGAGCTCTTGCATAAAAAACACAATTACACAAAAAAAACCACACACAAACAACACATACGTGCATGTAATCAAAAGCAAGATTTCCCCCTCCCCAAAAAAAAAATGCAAAACAACAGACCGGGCATAAGACATACGAAGAAGACAGGGGACAGAAAACTGAAGACGCGAATCGCCGTATGGCAGAAACGGCCCTTATCATCTGCATACAAAAGTTCATTCCCCCTGGTCATTTGCAATCTCGGATAAGGGGACGCCCGTCATGGCCCGGGAAAAAGAAAATATCTCTGGCAAAAGAGGAAAAACAACACAGCAGAAAGGATTTTGAAGCGGTCATCTCCGGATTCTGCTTTTTTGGTGGGTGGTTTTGGAGAGAGAGAGAGAGAGAGAGAGAGAGAGAGAGAGAGAGAGAGAGGAGAGAGAAGAGAGAGAGAGAGGATTTTGAAACACGGTCAACTCCGGATTCAGTGTAGGATTTTGAAGAGGTCATCTCCAGAATCTGTTTTGGGTAGGTGGTGGTGGTGGTGAAGAGAGAGAGAGAGAGAGAGAGAGAGAGAGAGAGAGAGAGAGAGAAGAGAAGCTGAATCCCCCTGAATTTCTCATTCGCAAGCTGATGGCAAGATCCACAGTCTTCCGTACCCTCAAGATGGAGGCTACATTTTTTAGATTTTTTCCAGTTTCTAAAGTCAACTGCTCAATTTGGGAACTTAACAACAGTCATACTGATGGACCTGAATATGATATTATCATTAACATCATTACCATTATCATTATTATTATTATTGTTACTTTTCTTATAGTCCCAGGAGCAAAAAGTTAAATCTACCATCTATATGCCAGTACGACCCTATTCTGGAACGTGAAAATGAAATTCTAAGCACAGGTCAGTTTCAATTCTGAGGTGTATTCATAATATTAACTTTTATTTTGAGTATTAGCAACGAATAACTCTCTCTCTCTCTCTCTCTCTCTCTCTCTCTCTCTCTCTCTCTCTCTCGCTCTCTCTCTCTCTCTCTCTCATAGGTACGTTAAATAAAAAAATAAAATATATACATATAGTAATACAAGAAAATGTAGATTCTAATCAAGACAAAAGAAGTCCGTCTCTCTCTCTCTCTCTCTCTCTCTCTCTCTCTCTCTCTCTCTCTCTCTCTCTGTTCAGTGCATCACTTTTAGAAGACTGAATTTTGAAATTAAACTAAATAAACCACATGAAAATTGCACCAGAA
The DNA here is from genome assembly GCF_015104395.2 of Macrobrachium nipponense. Taxonomy (NCBI): domain Eukaryota; kingdom Metazoa; phylum Arthropoda; class Malacostraca; order Decapoda; family Palaemonidae; genus Macrobrachium; species Macrobrachium nipponense. The sequence goes on along the minus strand of NC_061090.1, from coordinate 61,832,285 downwards.
TGAAGACAAAGGTGTCCATCCCTCGACAGAATGGACTGGAAAAGACAAAAGAGTGATTGAACAACCACTATATAGTTTTCATTAAGTAGATACTTATTTTCATAAATTAATAAATAAATCTTAGAGAGAGAGAGAGAGAGAGAGAGAGAGGAGAGAGAGAGAGAGAGAGAGGAGAGTTTGAGAAGAGACGGACTTTTGTCTTGATTCGAATCAACATTTTCTTGTATTTTATGTATATATTTTAATTTTTTATTTAACGTACCTATAAGAGAGAGAGAGAGAGAGAGAGAGAGAGAGAGAGAGAGAGAGAGAATACTCCTGTAAAATCTGGCAGGAGTTGAGACCAGTAACTGAATACTGAAATACACAAGAGAATGTTATTTAGAATAGACATTATTATTATCATTATTATTATTATTATTATTATTATTATTATTATTATTATATTACAGGGGCCACTGACTTGAAATTCAAGCTTCCAAAGAATATTATGGTGTTAATCAGAAATAAGTAACGGAAGGTGAAAGGAAACACAGAAAGACGAGATATCAGTTATCAGAAAATAAAAATAAAATAATAAACAAATTAAAT
>NC_061090.1:61804194-61829194 GCF_015104395.2 Macrobrachium nipponense | reverse complement strand
AAACCTCTAACTTCTGTCCGTTCCATTTCTAATTTTATACTAATATATTTCTTTATTTAATTTTTCTATACATTTCTTAATATTAGTATTTGCAACAATGTTATTTTCGGCTACAGTATAATATTTTGCTTGGTTCAAAATTGCATTTAAGGCAATAGAAGAATAATATTTGAATTTAATTCTATTTCTTTTTTTTAATATTAGTAATTACAGCAAGGTATTTTTTGCCTCCGGCAGAATCATTCAAATATAACCCTTGAAGCATCAGAATAAAAAATATTCTAATTCTATTGCATATTTCTATATTTCTCATATTATAAATGTTTACAGCAAAGTTATTTTCGCCTCCGCCAGAATATTTCGCTTCATTCAAATATGACCCTTGAAGCCCAGAAGAATAAGTTCGAAAATTTCTTGCCTGCGTTCCTGCTATAAATTTTAATAGCCTCGTTCTCAACTTCCACTCCGGATTTATATGTATTATTCAAATACATTTGTCTTTGATTTTCCGACAAAACATAAAAAATTGTCACATTTTTTTACTCTCTATTCGAGTCTTTAATATTAAGAGAGGAATTCAATTTGAATCAATTTAAATGAATCTGATGCCTGCGCATATAAATACTTCAGCCAAATTCATTATATTTTTTCGGTTCTGCTTTGTCTTAATATTTCATTACCGCGAACGTTGATTGATATTGCATATGCATGCGAAACGTGCAGCTAGATTTTGCATGAGAAATAGAATATATGAATTTGGCCAAAGCCCAAGCGCTGGGACCCAGTATGAGGTCATTCAGCACTAAAACTAAAATTGAGAATAAAAAGGTGTAACAGGAGGAAAAAAAGTTAAGTATATCTTAGTTTAACCAGACCACTGAACTGATAAACAGCTCTCCTAGAGCTGGCCCGAAGGATTAGATATTTTTATGTGACCAGGAACCAATTGGTTACCTAGCAACGGGACCTACAGTTTATTGTGGGATCCGAACCACACTATATCGAGAAATGAATTTCCATCACCAGAAATAAATTCCTCTGATTCCGCGTTGGCAGAGCAGAGAATCGAACTTCGGACCACCGGATTGGCAGCCGAGCTCAAAAACCACCCTTCCAGCATGGAACTTGTAACAGGAGGAAATCCTCGCAGATGCACTATGAAACAACAGAAGGAGGAGAAGGTGGAACGTAAGATGAGAATTTTCAAAGCAAGTGTTATTGTCATTTAACCACGTTTATTGATGAATCTCATCCGTACATACTTATATACATACGTACGCACTAATTATAAATCCGAATATATTATTATATATATGTATTATATATATATAACTATTATATATATATTAACTACTCATGGACGTATTTCTGTGCCGATAGCACAACAACAAACAATGTATATATATAATTGTATTAATGTATATATTATATATTAACTTAGACTATATTATATTTATCTTATATTTATAAATCAATTATATTAATACTATAGTTATCAACGTATATATATTATTATTATGTATTATTATTATATAATATATATGAATATCAGTCAATAAAGATAAATTATATATTTTATAATCTTTAAATATATATTATTATCATTTATATATTATATCATTTATATAATTTATTTCTTATGTTATATACATCACATCCACACACAACACACACACCACACACAACCACACACATTGAATATATAATATTCTATTATAATTATATACTTATTCTATATATATATTTAGTATTATATATATATGTTAATATATTGTATATTAGCTATATATTATATATATAGTGACGCTCACACACTACCACAACACATATATTGTATTAATATATTTATAGATACTATTAGTTAATATATTATAATATTTTAATTATATATATACATACATACATACATACATAATATATATCTATATATCTATATCTATATATATATATATATAGTATAGGAGATATCTATAACAATTACATTATATCATACATACATCCGGTCCATATATATATATTCTTCTATACAAATACATTATATTAATTACATAAAAGGAATTCATCAAAAATTAAAATTGACATTAAAAAAAACTGTAAAAAAGCGTTATTAAAAAAGACAGTAAAAAACAAAAGAGTGAAACTACTAAAACACCAACCATCTCAGGTAAGGAAAGAAGAGGGAATGACAAAAACCGAGGTCCCAGTCAAGACGAAAACTATGCCAGATACAAAGTTGAAGACGAGGTGTTATTGTTGAGTGAAGGAACCAGCCTTTTTATGAGTAACGACTCTAAGGTGGTTAAGTGATCTGGTCCTTCGTATAGCCAACTATGGAGAAGTGCTAGCTTCAATATCTCTATTTTACAAAGTGCAGCATGATTTCTAATATTGGAAAATTCAGGTTGCTTATTTCCTTGACCAGTACGAAAGCTGAAACCCTTATGGCTGCAATATCTCACTTGCAGTAACCTTCGAGTCGATCCAATGTAAGAGCCCGGACATCCAGGGCATGTGAATTTATAAACAACATTCGATCTCATGAAGTACTGCAAGCGATCTTTGAAATTAAAAAATGAATCTATTTTACAAGGATTATTCGAAATAAGTTTAAGTTGAAGACATGGAATTTCCTGTTCAATGATTTTAGTAAGTCTAAGTGAGAACTTGGTATCAGACACATACGGGACAGAAGCAAAACACAGTTTCTTTGGAACAGCAAAATTAGCTATAGGTGGTTGGAAAAATTTGGATAATAATTTATTAATGATTCTATGGACTATATCTCTAGGATATGCATTTTTTGAAAGAAGTTTGATAAAAATTCCACTTCCTTATGAAATATTGGCCAACTGGAAGAGTATTTTAGTGCTCTATGGACTAAAGTGTAAATACTGTTTAGCTTGAAGGTTTTTTTGGGCATGAACTTTAGTAATTGTTTGCTAATCCCGAATATGTCCTTTTTCTATAGACAGCTGTGGTAAATTCAAAGTTAGTTCTTGTGACATTGATATCTAAAAATGGTAAACTACCCTCGTTCTCCACTTCCATTGTAAATTGAATATTCGGATGTTGTTGATTAATATATTCTAAAAATTGTGAACATTGCCATGGATGTTTCAAAAGTGCTAAGGTATCGTCCACATATCTTCTAAAATACGCTGGTTTAAAAGAGGAATTACACTGGTCTAAAAATTTTAGTTTCCAAGACAGACATAAAAAAATTTGCAAATATGGGACCTAAAGGTGAACCCGGATAAGGGTAAAGGTGTAGTTATCCTGAACAAAAATGACTATATTGAAAAAATGGATAACATTTTGTTCTGACACCGCCAAGTCCAATCTCATGGTGAGCCCAATTTTCTTGATATATATAAAAGAGAGGATAGAATTAATAGATTCTTAAGGAAAATAAAAAATGATCATATTATAAATGATGCAACTTATCAGAAATTATTTGTTACTGGTTCGTCTTTCAGTATCTTATATGGACAACCAAAAATTCATAAACCTAATACACCTGTTAGACCTATTATGGCTGCATATAACAGCCCATCGTTCTCTATCTCCAAATTTTTAGCTGGCTTGCTTTCTGAACATAGTACAAATGATTATACTCTAATAAACGGTTATGAATTTCAACGACAAATTATTAACCAAGTTGGTGAATATTATATGGTCAGTTTTGACGTTGAATCTCTTTTTACTAATGAACCACTGACCGAAACCATTGATATAATTTTAAATAAGATTTTTAGTATTGACACTATTTCATGGTTTTAATAGATCTACTTTTAAATTTAATTTCTGGAACTGCTGTGCAAGATTCCATGTTCGTGTTTAACCAGCAGCTCTATTAGCAGGTCGATGGAGTTGCTATGGGTTCACCTTTAGGTCCCATATTTGCAAATTTTTTATGTCTGACTTGGAAACTAAATTTCTAGACCAGTGAAATTCCTCTTTTAAACCAGTAATTTTAGAAGATATGTGGACGATACCTTTGCACTTTTGAAACATCCATGGCCATGTTCACAATTTTTAGAATATATTAATCAGCAACATCCGAATATTCAATTTACAATGAAAGTGGAGAACGAGGGCAGTTTACCATTTTTAAATATCAATGTCACAAGAACTAACTTTGAATTTACCACAGCTGTCTGTAGAAAAAGGACATATGACGGGAATAGCCAACAATTACTAAAGTTCATGCCAAAAAACCTTCAAACTAAACAGTATTTACACTTTAGTCCATAGAGCAACTAAAATACTCTTCCAGTTGGCCAATATTTCATGAGGAAGTCGAATTTTTATTAAACTTCTTTCCAAAAAAATTCAATATCCATAGAGATATAGTCCATAGAATCATTAATAAATTATTATCCAAATTTTTCCAACCACCTATAGCTAATTTTGATGTTCCAAAGAAACTGTGTTTTGCTTCTGTCCCGTATGTGTCTGATACAAGTTCTCTTACGAGACTTACTAAAATCATTGAACAGGAAATTCCATGTCTTCAACTAAACTTATTTCGAAAATAATCCTTGTAAAATAGATTCATTTTTAATTTCAAAGATCGCTTGCAGTACTTCATGAGATCGAATGTTGTTTATAAATTCACATGCCCTGGATGTCCGGGCTCTTACATTGGATCGACTCGAAGGTTACTGCAAGTGAGATATTGCAGCCATAAGGGTTTCAGCTTTCGTACTGGTCAAGGAAATAAGCAACCTGAATTTTCCAATATTAGAAAATCATGCTGCACTTTGTAAAATAGAGATCTTGAAGCAGCACTTCTCCATAGTTGGCTATACGAAGGACCCAGATCACTTAACCACCTTAGAGTCGTTACTCATAAAAAGGCTGGTTCCTTCACTCAACAATAACACCTCGTCTTCAACTTTGTATCTGGCATAGTTTTTCGTCTTGACTGGGACCTCGGTTTTTGTCATTCCCTCTTCTTTCCTTGCCTGAGATGGTTGGTGTTTTAGTAGTTTCTCTCTTTTGTTTTTTTACTGTCTTTTTTAATAACGGTTTTTTTACAGTTTTTTTTAATGTCAATTTAAATTTTTGATGAATTCCTTCCTTTTTATGTATTAATATAATGTAATTGTTTTTTATTTCTTCACAGACTGATGATGCACCGTGTTTTGTGTGCGAAACGTTTTTTGTATAATAAATCATGGGCTGTTGCTGAGATTGTATCATGGAACCTCCTGAAATCTTCCTATATTGCCGTCCTGCAAGATACTATGCATATATATATATATATATATATATATATATATATATATATATATAATATATATATATACTTATATATAATTATAATATAATATAAATACATACTTATATATATAATATATAATATATATATTATATATATATTATATAGAATAGTATATACATACATACATACATATATCCATACAAACACAACCATCCAATCCTCTTTCCAAATAAACTAAGAGGTTTTAAAAGGCTGGTTCTCTCTCTCTCTCTCTCTCGCGGGGTGGGGAGGGGTTCTTTCCTTCCTCGAGACTTTAATGGGCGCAAGCCACCACCGCCCCTGTATAAAGTAAGAGAGGACCAATATCCCCGACGCCTCTTCCTAATTCTAGTTCATTTCCGCCGAGAAAAGTGGGAAGGGCGTCTGAATTACCCTCTTTACTCGAGCGAGATGGGTCGAAAAGGGGGGTGATGGGCGGGTGGACGACTCCCTTTTCATTCTCACAAGAAAGGAGGAGAAGGAGAAGGAGATGGGGATGGAGAAGAAGTGGAGGTTGAAGAAGAAGAAGAAGAAGAAGAGGAAGTGGAAAAAGTGAAGGATGAAGAAGAAGTGGAGGCTGAAGAAGAAGAAGCAGAAGAAGTGGAGACAAGAATAAGAAGAAGAAGGAATGGAGGCTGAAGAAGAAGAAGCAGAAGCAGAAGAAGTGGAGGCTGAAGAAGAAGAAGAATGAGAGGAAGTGGAAGAAGTGAAGGATGAAGATGAAGTGGGGGCCGAAGAAGAAGAAGCAGAAGGAGTGGAGGCTCAAGAAGAAGCAGAGGCAAAAGAAGTGGAGGCCAGAAGAAGGAAAGGAACTGGAAGAAGTAGAAGTGGAGGATGAATAAGAAGGAACGGAAGGAGAAGAGGGAAATGGAAGAAAAGAAGGAGAGGAAGTGAAGGCAGAGGAAGAACAAGAAGGAAAGGAACTGGAAGAAGTAGATGCGGGGATGAATAAGAAGGACAGGAAGGAGAAGGAAATGGAAGAAAAGAAGAAGAAGTGGAGGCTGAAGAAGAAGAAGAAGAAGAAGAAGAAGAAGTGGAGGCAGAAGAAGAAGGAAAGGAACTGGAAGAAGTAGAAGTGGAGGATGAATAAGAAGGAAGGGAAGGAGAAGGAGAGGGAAATGGAAGAAAAGGAGAAGATGTGGAGGCAGAGGAAGAAGAAGAAGAAGGAAAGGAACTGGAAGGAAAAGAAGTAGAAGATGAATAAGGAGAGGAAGTGGAAGGAGAGAGGGAAATGGAGGAAAAAAAGGAGAAGTGGAGGATGAATAAGAAGAAGGAGAGGAAGTGGAAGAAGAAGAAGATGTAGAGGCTGAAGAAAGAATAGGGTGAAGAGGAAAAAGTGGAAGTAAAGGGGAGGAGGTGGCGGAATAGGAGAGGGAAAAAAATGTGGAGAGGAGAGAGAGAGAGAGAGAGAGAGAGAGAGAGAGAGAGAGAGAGAGAATGTTAAAGTCTTCAAGAGACTGGAAGACAATCAGCCACAGATGAATACAACAAATGGTGGATTAAAATTTGGGGAGAGAGTGAAGAGAGAGAGATAAGCGAGAGAGAGAGAGAGAAGAGAAGAAGCAGGCAGCCCTCTATCTTACTCTCTCTCTCTTTATCCTGAGAGTGGGGGCAAGAAAAACGTCTTAAGAAAAACGAATAGTTAAGAGAGAGAGAGAGAGGAGATGAGAGAGAGAGGAGAGAGAGAGAGAGAGAGGGGGGGGGGGGGGGGGGGCTCTCTAAGGATAATTGACTTTCGGGATACCCTCCCTCTAAACCAAGTTTTCAAGGAGCCCGAATTAAATATCGCACTTCCCTTGCTTCTTGACAAAGTTGACGAAGAGGGTTTCATTCGGTCCCTTAATTCTGGAACAATTTTCGGGACACTGTTGTTCCTCCTCTCGATATCTCGATAGACTTCTTGATAAAGTTGCAATTAAAAAAAATTCCAGTTAAAGTTGCAATTTAAAAAAATTACCCAATTTGCAATTAAAAATATTTACCAAATAAAGTTGCAATTTTAAAAAATTACCCAATAAAGTTGTAATTGAAGATATTTACCCAATAAAGTTACAACTAAAAAAAATTACCAAAAAAATTACAATTAAAAAAAATTACCAAGTAAAGTTGCAATAAAAAATTACCCAATAAAGTTGCAATTAAAAAGTTACCAATTATAATTGCAATTTAAAAAAGTACTCAATAAAGTTGCAGTTAAAAAAATTACCAATTATAGTTGCAGTTTCAAAAATTACTCAATAAAGTTGCAGTTAAAAAAAGTTACCCAATAAAGTTGCAATAAAAATTTTACCAAAGAAAGTTGCAATTAAAAAAATTACCAAATAAAGTTGCAATTAAAAAAAATACCAAATAAATTTGCAATAAAAAAATTACCCGATAAAGTTGCAATTACAAAAAATTACCAAATAAAGTTAAAATTTAAAAATTTACCCAATAAAGTAGCAATTATAGAAATTTACCCAATAAAATTGCAATTAAAAGAACTTACCAAATAAACTTGCAATACAGAAAATTATCCAATAAAGTTGCAATTAAAAAATACCCAATAAAGTTGCAATTAAAAATTACCAAATAAAGTTACAATTTAAAAAATTTACCCAATAAAGTTGCAATTAAAAAATTACCATATCAAGTTGCAATTAAAAAAATACCAATGATTATTTTTCAATGTTCACGAAGGGTTTCTACTGATAACTTTTAGGAAATAAAAAATATATGAAAAAAAACAAAATTTAGAAATTCAATCCAGCTTTCCCACAAAAACAGGAAAAATATGAATGGGAAAATTTTAAATTAAAGAAATTAATAAAATTCTCATTGCAAGCTGTGATTTGACAAGCAAAATAAATTATTCTGTCTTAGTAATGAACTGAGTTTAATGGAAAACTTATATAATGAAAATGGGATGAATTACATGAGAAATAATGATCATAGCTAATATAACTTTAAAAATAGCTTCTTGTTCATATATATATATATATATATATATATATATATATATATATATATATAGATATATATATATATATATATATATATATATATATATATAATATATGTATATATACTATATTTATGTATATATATATATATATATATATATATATATATATATATATATATATATAAATCAATGCTAAATGCATCACATGAAAGACTAAGATTTTAAGCTATAACACGGAAGAAGGCATAGAAAAAATCTTAATAAATTAAACTCTGCAAATCTATCTCTCTCTCTCTCTCTCTCTCTCTCTTCTCTCAAGCATAAACGCAAGCACCGTCAAGTTTATATTATCGCCGGCTGCAATCCTTCAACAATTCAGTATCAATTTCCATCTAGATTTTTGATGTACCAAGAATGGCTTTGAAAATAACTTACAAATAGTTACATAATAAAAATATGTATTCCATACCTTGCTTTTCTAAGGTTATGATAGCAATGTCCCATATATATCATTAATAATTAGGGCTATTATGTGCTAAGGAAGCGTATAGGCCTAGTGGTAAAGGTATACATTTGCCCAAAAGTACAACCGCTCAGCTTTTCAGCGGGATAGGCCTAAGGCACTTTATTTATGATTGGATTTTAGTCATTGATTGGATTTAAGTCATTTTTCTCTACTACATTCATTAAGAACATTTTATGGGAATTCTTAAATATTTTTCCGAATTATAGCCCTTTTTCTCATTTACGAAAATTAGCCTATTACTAAGGCAATGAATCTCAGTACCTATTGGTCCTTTTAACATTAAAATTAAATCCTAAATTGTATGCATTTAAAAAAAATAAAAACACCAAAAAGATAGTTCATAAATTTCTCCTGTGACAAATATTTTTATTACAAATTTTAAAAATACCCATACATATTTTTTGCTTGTTACACACCAACGTAAAATTCAAAATTTACAAATCTGTATTGACATAACGTTAATACATCCTTCAAAAGTATGACGGTTTTTAAATAATTTTATATTAAAAAAAATAACGAAATTTTACTATAACTTTAAATTCTGAAAACCGGTTTAGCAAGAATCTGCCGTTGAAGATTATTTTAAATATATATGCTAATAATGTCATCCTAACGAAGATACGTTATTTAACCAAGGCTTTCAAGTTTAAATGCGTTAAAAATTTTATTCTAACAAAGACTTGGCTGAGATACTCTTTTATAATGGACATCAATACGTTTACAATACTGCATAACGTTTTAAAGTTACGAAACCAAGTAATTCTATTGCAACAATAATGTATATATAGGGTACTTACCACCACTATAGGCGACTGCTGATACTTGGTCCACCAATCCCGTCCGCTTTTCCGTGTTTCGGATAGTACAATTAGCTAACTCTCTCTCTCTCTCTCTCTTTCTCCACCTATGACACTCTGCAAGACCCGGAAATTCAACTTGCCAAGTACATATCAGGCTCTTGCGGAGAACTTATGAGTTATAGGCCTACTCCATCTTTGAACTGTCATACCCACATTATCATAACACAGAGTAAGACTCATTTTTTTTTTCCTTGTGACGCTTAATATTTTCAGGCTTGGTGACTTCATATGGGCGCTTATGTGCAGGCTTGGAACTGTTATTATAAAGGCTTTAAAACAATCATTCGAAATCCATCTTGGTTAAACTAGCCTATCTTGAGCCATCTGTTCGCTATTCATGTTTAGACCAAACCCGTTGGGTGTATGGTTCACAGCAACTCTTTTTAAATATTCTAGACACGCAGCCTTGATAGCTTGGCGAGTCTTTTGATGAGTGAGTAAACATAATTTAAAAGTTATTGAAAGTTTGGCCAATCATTTTTTAAAACATCAATCCACCTTTGACAGGGAGCCAATGCAAATGAACCAATAAGAGGGGTAACACTGTCACATGGTACTACAACCTATATCAATCTTGCTGCTCTATTCATTATTTTGTCGTTCAAAAGGTGCATATATCTTAGGATCATTTGACAGTTGCATTAATCCACAAACAATCGTTTTTTTAGATCAATCACTAATCAAACCACCAATCTTTAATGTTTATCCAGGTATTTCAAGATTCAAAATTTAGATTGAATCTTACGTAGATCTGTTAGTTTCTATAGCCCACAGTTAACCACAAGCTCTTATAGAATAATATTGAAATACTTCAGAATACATTCAACATTTAATGTCAATTTTGCCGTAAAATTCATGACCTATATGATACATTTCCGTCTGATTTGGTCGTCCACGTGCTGTAATGGCCGACAACACCCAGGCCTGGTCTGACACCTTTCTTTTCGAACATTTTCTTCGTCGTGTGCGGAGCTCAGGTCTCTGAATTGGCCTGAGTAATTTCACATGCATTATTGCAACTATAATCCATTAAATATTTAAAGATGACAAAATATACACGGTAACATACGAGGGTAGTCGAATGAGTCATAGGCAGGCGTCACTTTCACATATCAACAATTACGTAACTGGGGTACCGCCGGGGCCAGTGATGCCGTTTTTTCTTCACAATATTGGCTTTTAGCAGTGTTACCATATGCAGTTCATCTGATTTGTTTACGTTATTTTTTATTTAATGGTTAGAATGCGTATTTTCCGATGCAGGATTATTTTCCGTGATTTTAGAAAACTACTCGTCACTAGCTTAATATATAGTATTTTTGACGAAGAAAAATAAAGGATTTCCATAAAATTCAGTTGTATAAATAAGCAAGATATGTTTTATATCTTTATTTGCATAATAAAACATAAAAAGGCAAAGTGAAGAATTTTTTTATTCAGTGCCGTGGCATGTGGTCGGAAAAACCACGGAGGCAACCCTGTGCCGGGCTACGCGCTGTAATGGTGCCCAACGTATCGTACACATTTTTCACTCAAGGGACAGGAAAAAAAAGTACATAGGAATAACATGTGTAACCATACAAATACATATAATGCGAACATTGTTCATAAAAGGAAGGGCATAGCCACTCAGAAGTAAGGCCATTCCCTTGCTTCTTAGTTCCTAGCCAATGTGGTATCTGGATGCAGTAACACAGGAGACGGTAATATTGGAAGTGGCGAGGTTAGCTTTTACCGTTTTCCTAAATATCTCGAAATGTGTGGGAGGGGATGCAGGCTTATTCGGACCTTGGCTGATTCAAACCGTGGCTGATTCGGACCATTTGCTAGGTTGATTCGGACCCATACTAATAATTTTATAGCAATGAGTATTTCTATATAAAGTATTCAGTATCGTTCGTCCCCGCGAATACGAAAGCCACCAGGAATTGGGGCGTCAAATGTATTTCGCCTTATTTAGTATGAGCCCCTGGGGGTTAATTACAGTCGTCCAAATAAATATTACTTAAAATTCTTGTTCAGGAGGTAAAACTGCATAGAAAAATCGGCCAATCATATGAAGGTCCGAATAAACCTGGATAAAGGTCCGAATGAGCCAGTACATGGTCCGAATAAGCCTGGTCCGAATCAGCCAAGATCCGAATAAGCCTGTTCCCGTGGGTGGAAATGCGTGATCATATGCGAAAGAAGTGGCCATTTAAACACCAAAAACATAGTTTTCTTCGGTTAACTTTCCACGAAGCGACTATGCAAGAGACCTCACGCATGAACTGTTTAACTACTGTCCAGCAAATGCAAGAGAACCGAAGGATGATGTCATACCGAACCAACATTTACCTCTGCATGGTAGTCCCATTGTGGATTCAGGTATTTAACACCTTAACATTTTTACAATGGAGGATAAATATATCAACTATAGGCTTATACGAATGTTTATGTCGATTCAAGTGCATGAATATATCTTCCTTTCGGTTCATAATCCAAGCAAACCATATTTGGCTGGTTAAGAGTGAAAAGGTTAAAAGTAGGCCTAGGCCTATGAGTAGTTCAGGATGACTACAAAGGGGTTATGCTAGTCAGCACGAGAGAGACACGTAGATATTATTGAAATTGTTTTAATGTGCATGAAATGGTCCTATTATTTGTTGGGCAAGGGAAGGGGCCAGTTATTTTCGAGAGAGAGAGATGAGAGCGTTTTCCGTAACAGAACTGAATAGACCATAGGTTATATGAATAACTCTAGCAATTATAGAGCATAATATAGAATGTTATATCTTCCATTCGATCCCTAATGCAAATAAAACATGTCCACTGGTTTAGGCTGACATGATTGGAATTAGGCCTAGACCTATGTGCCCCGTACTGGGGTAGTACATAGGTTCTTTTCCTGTTCATCCGCTCATATTCTCTTTCTACCATCGTTCGTGCTACCCTTTCAGAATAATTGTTTCATAATGCAACCGAGAGGTTTTTCTCCTGTTATGCCTTTCGAACCTTTTTGCTGCCAGTTTCCGTTTCAGCGCTGAATGACCTCATGAGTCCCAGAGATTGGCCTTTGGCCTAAATTCTATATTCTCCATTTTTACATCTTCCGCGTGAAGACTTGTAGATTACGAGAATAAATTTTCGATTTTATTATTTATTTATTTATTTATTTATTTGCGATTTTGGGTCAAATTTTCCCTTCAAGGATTTATTTAAAGAAAGGGGTTCACTTATTAGCAAATGGCTATTGAACGTTCAGATCATGAATGAAGGAATAATAAAGTTTATGGTCTAGAAGTCTTACCCTGTAGAGTGAACGACGAAAATAATAATAAAGAATGCTTTCACCGTATGGGCTGCCTTTAATTGTATACACCACATAACCTCCCGAAGTGGAGTAGTGCGTTTTGTAGGTACACCTCATGCCGTGCGATGTAGGCATTGCCTAACGTTCTTTGCCGCGTCGCTTCAACCCCTACCTACCACTCCTTTCATTCTTTTTACCTCTCCTCCGTTAGTATTCTCTCTTCCATCTGACCTTCCACTCTCTCCTAATAATTGATTCATATTGCAGTTGCTAGGTTTTACTCCTGTTACGCATTTCGAGCCTTTTTACTGTTAGTTTCCCGTTTCAGCGCTGAATGACCTCATAATTCCCAGCGTTTGGGCTTTGGCCTAAAATCTATATATTCTATCTTCTGTCTATTCGTATATACGGAAGGATATATATATATATCTATATATATATATATATAGATATATATATATATATATACATATATATATATATATATATACACGCACACACACATACACACACACACACACACACATATATATATATATATATATATATATATATATATATATATATATATATATATATATATATATGTGTGTGTGTGTGTGTGTGTGTGTGTGTGGTGCGCGCGCGTATGTGCATGTATATTATGCATATATGTGTATATGTAAATATATATAATTATGCATAGTATATATAAAATATATATGTATAATATATAGATATATATATGTGTGTGCGTATGTGCGCAAACTCGATCTCACACGTATACCTACCCACGTGTGTATATGTAATCAGCTGAATCCATCGTATGTCATTTAGGAACTGAATAATGGACTATAAAAACCAGCTTCACAACGGCCGTCAAAAAGAGAGGAGAAATATATTCATCACTACCGTTTATTAATTCGTACAATATTTAACCTACACGGCGCTAATGGACTCTGCTTGGAATTTTATTCTTGAAATAGCCTAAATAAATCTACCGTTCCTAGATTGCGTATTGGCCCGACGCCGACAAAATATCATAAATATTTTCGCTGTTGTTGCGCTCTTAATCATGGGCGTGTAGTTGTTTATATATATATATATATATAAATATATATATATATATATATATATATATATATACGTATATATAGATATATAAATATATATATTATAATATATATATACATGTATGTATATAAATATCTTACACATGTTTATATACAAATACATATATTTATATATGTATATATACATATTTATATACATTTACATACATACATACATATATGTATATTTGCTATCTGCAGTATGATCCTCAAACATCACTTCAGGAAAGCCGAAGACTCATGGATGTTTTAAAGAAGATTTATTCATTAAGAAACGTTTCGCACATGACTATGTGCATCATCAGTCTGAAAAATAACAGGATTCTTAAAATGACAATTAAAATACAATAAAATACACAGGATTCTAAAATGACAATTAAAATACAATAAAAGATAAAAAAAAAAAAAGAAGCAAGGTAAAAACGACTGCTGTTACACGAACCTTCAGGTACAACGTTGTACCGGAAGGTTGGTGTAACAGCAGCTATTTTTACCTTGCTTGTTTTTTTTTATCTTTTATTGTATTTTAATTGTCATTTTAAGAATCCTGTGTATTTTTAATGTTATTATTATGTCATTTTTCAGACTGATGATGCACATAGTCATGTGCGAAACGTTTCTTAATGAATAAATCTTCTTTTAAAACATCCATGTGTCTTCGGCTTTCCTGAAGTGATAAATATATATATATATATATATATATATATATATATATATATATATATATATATATATATATATATATATATATATATATATATATATATATGCACGGTGAAAATGAAAGAAAGTCAACTTTTAAATTGGCAATACTTAAAAAGAACAGGCTAGGAATATTATCGCGTCATTTCTAAAAAAATAAATAAGAAAGAAACACACACACACATAATAACTCTTAACGGCATACTTTTATCCTCATTCCTTCCTAAAAAAAAAAAAAAAAAAAAAAAAAAAAAAAAAAAACGGAGAGAGAGAGAGAGAAAAAAAAACTCAGCCCCACTTACTCTCTCTCGCTCCCTAAAATCCTGGCGGTCTAATCTGAAGAATTACGAGTTTCAGTAAATTTCCCAAGAAGTAAAAATTACCGAGAAGTTAAGATGTCATTGCAGCCAGCGAGAGAAAGAGAGAAAAAAAGGAATAAAACGCGATTCGGATAGATTCCTGGGGCAGGGACTCGTATCAAATCTAATAGCTAAGAACGTCTGAGTTCCAGAGGTCTTTTATATATTCCTCACGCCGGAGGACCGTGGAACTCCTGGAACTTCGGAAGTTCAAATTAAGTTCCAGTTGTTCCACAGTCCACAAGTGTGAGGAATAAAGGACCTCTGATACTGAGACGTTCTTAGCTATTAGAATTGATACGTGTTTTATTTCTTTTTCCTCAAACTGTGCTCTATGCGTGATTTGATAGCTTACTTATAGTTTTATCTACTGATTTATTACATTGTTCATTTTTCTTTCTAATGATAGATTGCTTAATTGCGTATCGCCTATTAACCTCTGTTACTCCTTTCAAAAGAACGACAAATACTTTGGAAGCTTGAATTTCAAGTCAATGACCCCTGTTGTGGGATTGTAGTATGAGGTTATATTCATGAATGATATTTAAAAAACCATAAATAATTTTAGTTATTAGAGAATATTCATCTCTCTCTCTCTCTCTCTCTCTCTCTCTCTCTCTCTCTCTCTCTCTCTCAAAGAGTATTTAGCGTATGTAGAGGACTAATATGACATATAATAATTGAAGATTATTTTACTACTTAAATAACAGGGTTTGGTAATCATAAAATTGGGCGTTTAAATAAAGACTTTGACCCTAAATCTATGATTTTCATTTTTCGCGAAAAAAAGAAATATCCAAAAATGACTATTTTTTTATTCTCTCTATATAATTAGTCTTTTATCATAGGACTAACGTATTTCTTTAGTTTTCAACTTGAAATTAAGTTGATTACGAAATTAAAGTTCACGATACTTATTTTTTTATAATTATTATTTTTTTTTACTATTTCATCCTTTTATGCGTTTTGGTGTATGTTATTCCTACGGTCAAATTGATCTCATATGAAGAGGTATGTTTCATCAATATTCAAAACTGTTTGACAATTTATATATATATATATATATATATATATATATATATATATATATATATATCTATATATATATATTTATATCTACATATAATATATATATATATATATATATATATATATATATATATATATATATATATATATAAAGACCACAGGGCACAACAACTGTGACGCTGTTCAGGAGAAATCCGTTGCATCTCATAAAAGGAGCCGCGGACACTAAAATCCACATGGTGACCTTTTATGACCTTACGCATGAACATCAAGCCGCGAACAATACGATAACTTTATCGCGCTTATATACTATTCTAGGGATATATATATATACTCAAGATTTTACCGAAGGAAAATGGAAAGAAAGAGAGAGAGAGAGCGACTCAAAAGTCTGGGTAATTATAATGAAGGAAAATAGAGAGCGAGAGAGAGAGAAAGAAAGAGAGGGAGTGAGCCTCAAAAGTATAAGTATTAAGTAAATACCAAGCAAGAGAGCTTGAAAAGTAAATATCAAGAGAGAGAGAGAGAGGAAATGGGAGCCTTAGAAGTGAAAGTAATTTTCGATAGGAAGAGAGAATAGCCTCATGTTTTTAAGAAAATATCAAGAGAGAAAGAGAGAGAAGTCCCAAAAATGTAAGTAAGTAAGGAAACAGAGAGAGAGAGAGAGAGAGAGGCACAGAGAACGACATATTTTTGCAAAGAGATACTAGAATGCGATGCAAATATCCTTTGAAATAAAAAAAATAAAAAAATAAAAATCTATATCTCGTCAATATTATCATATCATTAAGCATCAATCTAAGATCAACTCAAAGTTGAGACAGGCAGAGAGAACGACATAGTTTTGCAAAGAGATACTAGAATGCGATGCAAATATCTTTGAGATAAGAAAAAAAAATGTTAACAAAAAGATCTATATCTCGTCAATATTTTCATATCATTAAGCATCAATCTAATATCAACTCAAAGTTAAGACAGGCAGAGAAAACTACATTTTTTTGCAAAGAGATGCTAGAATGCGATGGAAATATCCTTTGAAATTAAAAAAAATATTAACAAAAGCATTTAATATCTCGTCAATATTCGCATATCATTAAGCTCAATCTAAGATTAACTCAAAGCTGAGTAATCAGATCTTGAATGTTCGCTATGTCCTACAATGACCTCTCCCATGAAACCGGACCGCGTATTAAAAACGACAACTAGGAATGGGATGGATAATAAATGGCATAAAACGGATAATGTAACATCGGATTGACCAAATAACGAATCAGCTGAACAAACACACGAAAAAGACAGGAATGTTTAGCCTGTTAATTGCCAAAGCAATAGAGTTCACGGGCATCCAACCATTTAAAGCAAATAAAGTACAAATATGAAGTTTATCAAGTAAATAGATTTTTTTTGCTATTTTTCTGTTTTCCCATTTGCTATATTCAGGCATACTCGGTCCCATTTGTATCGGCTGTGTTTCGTCAAAATAAAAGTAATCGGGATGGAAGTACGTTGGAGATTTTGCAGTCCATATAATCGGTAATGCCAGCTGCTGACACGGATTCTATTTTCAGCTGAAATTCACTTCATTCTCTGGCGTGGTCGGTATGGCGTGTACTTACCACACCTCGTCAATATTTGCATATCGATTCTCGGGCGTTCCAACACTGAGGGGTGAAAGATGAGCATTTCTGGTGATAGAAGTTCACTCTCGACGTGGTTCGGAAGTCACGTAAAGCCGTTGGTCCCGTTGCTGAACAACCACTGGGTTCCATGCAACGCAAAAACACCATATAAACAAACAAAACCTCATCCCAAAGTGTCAACAGCTATAATTATCTGTCATCTATTTTGCTGTAGTTATTTTCTCGTCCTTTCGCTGCCTTGAACATTTCAGAGAAAGATGCCAGATCCTCTTATTGGAAATCAAACAGGCCGATACAGGAAGGCCAAATGTCCTAAAGTACTACTAATTAGGTCGCTTATATAAATTTGGTAATTTATTTGTTATTTCCTAATGAATGATCTCCTCTTTCATAATTTTCTGTTTAATTCTTTTACTTCTCTCATATGAGCGCTATGTTCTATGGAAGATTGAATTTCAAGTCAGTGACCTCCAGTGGTGGGCTTTTCCAAATTAATAGGCTTCATTTAATAACAAATAATAATAATAATAATTAATAATAATAATAATAATAATAATAATAATAATAATTAATAATAATAATAATAATAATAATAATATGTGGCGCCGTGGAGGAGTTGGTTAGGTCTTCAATAGACTTAAGTCAAGTTAAGCAACATTGGGGCTGGTCAGTCGTTGGATGGGTGACCGCTCTCCTCGGCGTTGATTCCTTGGGAAAGGATCTTTACCATAATTTCCTCAGTCTACTCAGCTGTAAATTGAAGTACCTATCCCTGATGGGGTAGGGTCCAGCTATGGGTTAAATAGCAAAACTCAGCAATGATGGAAAGAAATGAAGGAATAAACGACAACGACGTAAATGGAACCTCTGGCAACAGAGGAGCTTCGTCCGGCAACCAGGTATTCAACCCAATTGAAGGGGAAGACGGTCAGGTACTTGGAGGTCGTCATCCAGCAACTGATCACCACAACGAAAGTAATCAACAGCCTGAGATTGGAGCTACAGAGGCAAAAAGGAAGAAATGGACAAGAGAAGAAAATAAGGAAATATGGAGATGCTACATCAGAAGCAACCCGACGGAGAGGATATAGAAGAAGATTGATCAACATCTGGAATGAGAAGGAATAACACCCCCAAACAGAGCAGAGGCTGGCAGATCAAGTAAGGAACATAAAGAAAAAGAACTGGCTCTCCCCAACAGAAAGAGAAGAACTGGAAAGGGAAATGTCGCCCACGACAACGAATTACACGAAGACGAACTGAGAGACGATGCCACAGAAGACGACAGGGAGGATGAAGTATCAAACAACGACACACGAAGAAACACCGACGAAGTAACAGAGAGGACGGAATATGGGTAGAAAAGATTAGACAATGGATGGAGCCAGATACAGAGAGAACAAAGATCCCCACCATGAAAGCCTACAACACCAAGAAATTAAGGGAGAAAACAAGTGAGGTCAATGAAAAATAATGGGCCTAATACACACCACCAGTATCACAGAAACAAATAACTTGACATATGCGGAGCAAGATTAGTAGCAGAACTGATGGGGATTCGAACACCAACACCACCGTCACAACCAACCCAACAGAAACCAAAACAGCAACCTCCTTGGAAAGGCGCCTGGTGGAAAAGCAAATCATGGTGATGAGATCTGACTTGAGTAAACTGAAAGAGATGGCAGAAAAAGGCTAAGAAGCAAGAAAACAAAGGAGGAAACTCAACGAGAAATACAAAGTACAAGAGAGGGGACTAAACAACACAATAGAAGATGTAAAACAGAGGCTTAAGGCCAAAGCACACAAGATCCAACGGTACATGAACAGGAATAAGGGATACCAACAGAACAAACTATTCGGACCAACCAGAAAAGACTATACAGCCAACTAAGAGGGGAAGACAACACCCCCAGAAATTCCTGAAGCCGAACTAAGTAAGAGACTCTGGGAAAACATATGGAGCAATCCGGTATCACACAACAAACATGCAACATGGCTCCAGGAAGTCAAGGAAGAAGAAACAGGGAGAATAAACAAAGATTCACAGAGATCACGACAGACACAGTCAGACACCAACTAAAGAAAATGCCAAACTGGAAAACCCCAGGTCCCGATGAAGTCCATGGATACTGGCTCAAAAACTTCAAGGCCCTACACCCACGAATAGCAGAACAACTCCAGCATTGTATCTCAAATCACCAAGCACCCAAATGGATGACCACAGGAAGAACATCCTTAGTACAAAAAGACAAGAGTAAGGGAAATATAGCCAAGTAACTACAGGCCTATCACCTGCCTACCAATAATGTTGGAAGTTACTAACAGGTATCATCAGTGAAAGGCTATTACAACTACCTAGAGGAGACAAACACCATCCCCTAACCAACAGAAAGGCTGCAGAAGGAAGTGTAGGGGCACAAAAGACCAGCTCCTGATAGACAAAATGGTAATGAAGAACAGTAGGAGAAGGAAAACCAACCTAAGCATGGCATGGATAGACTATAAGAAAGCCTTCGACATGATACCACACACATGGCTAATAGAATGCCTGAAAATATATGGGAAAATACCATCAGCTTCCTCAAAATATACAATGCGCAACTGGAATACAATACTTACAAGCTCTGGAATAAGACTAGCAGAGGTTAATATCAGGAGAGGGATCTTCCAGGGCGACTCACTGTCCCCACTACTCTTCTTGTTAGTAGCCATGATTCCCATGACAAAAAAGTACTACAGAAGATGGATGCCGGGTACCAACTCAAGAAAAGAGGCAACAAAATCAACCATCTGATGTTCATGGACGACATCAAGCTGTATGGTAAGAGCATCAAGGAAATAGATACCCTAATCCAGACTGTAAGGATTGTATCTGGGGACATCAGAATGGAGTTTGGAATAGAAAAATGCGCCTTTAGCAACATACAAAAAGGCAAAAGTAACGAGAACTGAAGGGGATAAAGCTACCAGATGGGAGGGAGCAACATCAAACACATAGATGAGACAGGATACAAATACCTGGGAATAATGGAAGGAGGAGATATAAAACACCAAGAGATGAAGGACACGATCAGGAAAGAATATTTGCAGAGACTCAAGGCGATACTCAAGTCAAAACTCAATGGAGGAAATATGATAAAAGCCATAAACAACATGGTGGGCAGTGCCAGGGTAATCAGATACAGCGCAGGAATAGTGGAATGGACGAAGGCAGAACTCCGCAGCATAGATCAGAAAACCAGGAAAACAAATGACAATACACAAAGCACTACACCCAAGAGCAAATACGGAACAGACTATACTAACACGAAAGGAAGGAGGGAGAGGACTACTAAGTATAGAGGACTGCGTCAACATTGAAAACAGAGCACATGGGGCAATATCTGAAAACCAGTGAAGACGAGTGGCTAAAAGAGTGCATGGGAAGAAGGGACTAAATAAAAGTAGACGAAGACCCAGAAATATACAGAGACAGGAGAAAGACAGAGAGAACAGAGGACTGGCACAACAAACCAATGCACGGACAATACATGAGACAGACTAAAGAACTAGCCAGCGATGACAATTGGCAATGGCTACAGAGGGGAGAGCTAAAGAAGGAAACTGAAGGAATGATAACAGCGGCACAAGATCAGGCCTAAGAACCAGATATGTTCAAAGTACGATAGACGGAAATAATCATCTCCCCATATGTAGGAAGTGCAATACGAAAAATGAAAACCATAAACCACATAGCAAGTGAATGCCCGGCACTTGCACAGAACCAGTACAAAAAGAGGCATGATTCAGTGGCAAAAAGCCCTCCACTGGAGCCTGTGCAAGAAACATCAGCTACCTTGCAGTAATAAGTGGTACGAGCACCAACCTGAGGGAGTGATAGAAAACGATCACGCAAAGATCCTCTGGGACTATGGTATCAGAACGGATAGGGTGATACGTGCAAATAGACCAGACGTGACGTTGATTGACAAAATCAAGAAGAAAGTATCACTCATTGATGTCGCAATACCATGGGACACCAGAGTTGAAGAGAAAGAGAGGGAAAAATGGATAAGTATCAAGATCTGAAAATAGAAATAAGAAGGATATGGGATATGCCAGTGGAAATCGTACCCATAATCATAGGAGCACTAGGCACGATCCCAAGATCCCTGAAAAGGAATCTAGAAAAACTAGAGGCTGAAGTAGCTCCAGGTCTCATGCAGAAGTGTGTGATCCTAGAAACGGCACACATAGTAAGAAAAGTGATGGACTCCTAAGGAGGCAGGATGCAACCCGGAACCCCACACTATAAATACCACCCAGTCGAAGTAGAGACTGTGATAGAGCAAAAAAAAAAAAAAAAAAAAAAAAAACAAAAAAAAAAAAAAAAAAAAAAAAAAATCAAAAAAAAAAAAAAAAAAAAAAAAAATGTAATAATAATAATAAGTATAATAATAATAATAATAATAATAATAATAATGATAATAATAATAATAATAATGATAATAATGGCGAAACAAATCCAAATCCCAGTTGTGTTTATATTACACATATTTAAAGATGAATCTGTACAGAGAGCTTTCGGGAATCTGTTCGATTCCCACTTTCAAAAGAGGAATCGAACAGGTTCCCGAAAGCCCTCTGTAGAGATTTGTTTATTGAGTATATGAACATATATGTAACTGTGGATTTATTTTTTTCTGTAATTTTTTTAAATAACAATGATAATTAATCTGAACATGAAAAACTCGCAGCATCGATGGGCTCAGATCAGTTTTCCACAGAAGTTCACTAATTAAAGGTAAACGCTCACAACTGTAGCTTAAAACGCGAATCATTGATGAAACATTACCAGGGCATTTTCTCTCTCTCTCTCTCTCTCTATCTAGATCCGTCACGTGACCTTAAAAGTTAAGTATTCGGGAACCGAACATTACCAGGGCATTCTCTCTCTCTCTCGATGAGTCACGTCAGCTTATATGTTATGTACTCGGGAACCCAACATTAACAGAGCATTCTCTCTCTCTCTCTCTCTCTCTCTCTCTCTCTCTCTCTCTCTCTCTCTCTCGATGCGTCACGTCAGCTTATGCGTTACGTACTCGGGAACCCAACATTACCAGAGCATTCTCTCTCTCTCTCTCTCTCTTCTCTCTCTCTCTCTCTCATCTCTCTCTCTCTCTCTCTCTCAACAAATAAATCACCTGCCAACAAGAAAGGAAAATACTTTAGACCTAGTATTTGTGAACGAGATGAATTATGTTAAAGAAATAATAGTTTATAATGCGAGTATTTCAGACCATAATGTCATAGAATTAACAGTCCATTCCAAAGCAAGTGAAAACAGAGATAAGCAAGAAATGAAAAAGTAGGAAGGATATGGAAAATACAACTTCTACAGTAAAAATATAAAATGGTCAGAAATAAATGAAGAATTAACAAAGATTGGGATAACATTTTCGTAAGTGATGACATAAGGGTAAACAAATAACGGAGATATTATATATTAGAGAAAATAGTGGATAAAATATATACCGAAGAAGAAAATAAACATCAGTCATGCATACCAAGAGACAGAAGGATCTTGTTCCAGAAAATCAGAAAGTGGAAAAAAGGTCTTGCAAAAGAAAAAAATGCATGGAAAGTTATAGAACTAAAAAAGTAAGATAGAAAAATGCAGAACAAAAGATTATACAATAAAAAGAAAATGAAAAAACGGGGACTTGGAAGAAAACAAAAACCTTAATAAATATCAAGCAAAAACCCCAAACTATTATACTCATACGCGAAAAAGATGAATAAAAGAAGAATAGAAATAGGCCTCTAAGAATTGAAGGGAGATTAACTAATGAAAAAAAAGGAAATTTGCAACATATTGGCAGAACGATATAAGAGAGAATTCACCCCATAGAATAGAAATAATGAAGATAATGATATAGAAGTGAGGGACGAAATAGTGAATATTTAGCTGGCATAGATATTAATGAAGCTGATATTGCGCAGGCTATTAATGAAATTAAAATGGAGCTGCAGCAGGGCCTGATGGAGTTCCTGTTATTTTGTTAAAGGAAGTAGTTCATTCTATTGCAAAGCACTTGCAATATTATAAGACAAAGTGTAGATACAGGCAAGATTTATGATGAGCACAAATTAGCATATATTCCCTACCCTACTTACAAAAGTGGATCAAGACTAGAGGCAAGTAATTATAGGCCTGTGAGTCTAAGATCACATATTATGAAAGTGTATGAAAGGGTAATGAAGAAAATATATGAAAACATTAATAAAAAAAATAATTTGTTTAATATAGGACAACATGGTTTCGTACCCGGAAAAAGTACACAAACCCAACTGTTAGTCCACCGTGAGAACATATTCAAAAATATGAAAAACGGAAATGAAAACAGATGTGGTTTATCTAGACTTTGCAAAAGCTTTTGACAAGGTAGACCATAATATATTAGCGAAGAAAACATTAGAAAACACAATATTGTGGATAAAGTAGGAAGATGGTTAAAAGAATTTTTACACAACAGAAAACAGATAGTTATTGCAACGATGAGAAATCGGATGAAGCTAAGGTGTGCCACAAGGTACGGTGTTAGCTGCAATACTGTTTGTTATTATGATTGAAGACATAGACAGTAATGTTAAGGATTCGGTAGTGAGTAGTTTCGCTGATGACACAAGAATAAGTAGAGAAATACTTGTGATGAAGATAGGAACGCTCTACAAAGAGACCTTAACAAAGTATGTGATTGGGCAGAGGTAAATAGGATGGTATTTAACTCTGATAAATTTGAATCAATAAATTATGGAGACAGAGAAGGAAAGCTATATGCATATATGGGGACCTAATAATGAGACAATCACAAATAAGGAAGCAGTTAAAGACCTTGGTGTGATGATGAATAGGAACATGTTATGCAATGATCAAATAGCAATTCTATTGGTAAAAATGTAAAGCAAAAAAAGGGAATGTGTTTACGGCACTTCAAAACAAGAAAAAGCTGAACACATGATTATGCTTTATAAAAACATATGTTCGTAGTCCACTTGAATATTGCAATATGATATGGTACCCCACACTATCAAAAGGATATTGACAAATAGAGAGTGACAAAGGTCCTTTACAGCTAGAATAGAAGAAGTTAAGGACCTTGACTACTGGGAAAGACTACAATCCTTAAAATTATATAGTCTAGAAAGGAGAAGAGAACGCTACATGATAATTCAGCATGGAAACAGATAGAAGGAATAGCAGAAAACATCATGGAACTAAAAAATATCAGAAAGAGCAAGCAGAGGT
>NC_061090.1:61794194-61799194 GCF_015104395.2 Macrobrachium nipponense | reverse complement strand
CATGGAGGGGGCCAGAAGAAAAAGAATTCTTCAAGAAAGAGAGAGACAACATCAGCCTTCTCTCTCTCTCTCTCTCTCTCTCTCTCTCTCTCTCTCTCTCTCTCATGGGAGGGGGAAGAAGAAAAAGAATATCTTAAGGAGAGAGAGATAGAGACAATATCAGCCTTCTCTCTCTCTCTCTCTCTCTCTCTCTCTCTCTCTCATGGGAGGGGGAAGAAGAAAAAGAATGTCTTAAGGGGAGAGAGAGAGAGAGAGAATTTCCTTGTAAAACATTCTATCTCAAATGAGAGGGAGAAGTTCTCATCTTGGAACCGATTTATTTGTCAAAATCAAAAGCTAAAAATGAAAATAATGTATTATTTTTTTAGTATTTTTGAAAGTAAGTTTGGAATTGTAAGAGAATAACGCAACTCTTCTGTCTTACTTTGTTATAAATCAAAAAGTCACATAATGTCAAAATTGCGATTTGTTTAATGAATAATAAAGTCATACGTATATAGACTTTGTCACAAACCAGACTTTACCAAACGGAAACCTCAAATATTATTATAAAAGATTTTAGAACTTTGCACCGCTTCTTCTTAGAATATCGTTTGCCAGTCCGTCCGTACTTTTTCTGTCCGCCCTCAGTTCTTAAAAACTACTGAGGCTAGAGGGCTGCAAATTGGTACGTTGATCATCCACCATCCAATCATCGAACATATCAAATATCAGCCCTCTAGCCTCAGCAGTGTTTTTTAAATTCAAGGTTAAACTTAGCCATGATAATGCTTCTGGTACAATAACACAGGCCACCACGATCGGCTGAGAGTTTCTTACAGCATTATACGCAGCACAGAAACTTCGGGGCACTTAATACGTTTGCACTTTTTTTAAGGTCCTTGCTTATCACTTAATGCTCACGTTGAGCGGGGAAAATTAGACTTGACGAGCAGATTCACTTGTTCTGTGCCTTACCACAACACCTGGATTACGTCTTATGGTATGTCACTATTTTGTTTGTATGTGTAAGAAGCTTTATTTGTTTTTGTATTGACCCTGAGGTTTTTGTATATGTTATGATGTTTTGTGGTTGTTATTATTGTATTTTGGGCCCCTAGTGTAAAAACGTAGGGATTTTGAGTTGTCTGAGCTATCATATTTGTCATTACTTGCCAGGTTTTTCAATTTTTACCGTAGTGATCGAACCATGTATTAACGCATATATTATATATATAATATATATATAAAATATAAATATATATATATATAGATAGATAGATATATAGATATAGATATATATATAGATATATATAGTATATATATATATATATATATATATACATATACATATTATATATATATATATATATATATAGTATTATATATATATATATATAGATATTTATAAATATATATAAAATATAGATATATATTATATATATATATATATATTTTATATATATATATATATATATATATATATGATGATATATATATATATATATATATGTATATTTATATATATATATATATATATATATTTATATATATATATATATATATATATACACTAATGAAAAAAATGGCTCAAACTTGAACCGCATCGACGATGAATGATCTAACATCTTGTTCGCTTGTGTTGTATTTGGGAATGCTCTCTCTCTCTCTTCTCTCTCTCTCTCTCTCTCCTCTCTCTCTCTCTCTCTCTCTCTCTTATGGACGGTGGATGGGATATAGGGTTTTTGACTGAAGGGCAGACCTGGGTCACTCATGGAGGACTATTCACCCCCTGTACAGGTGGGTGCGACTCTCGAAATAGTTGTCAAGAAGTCTAAATAGACCAAAAACGCCCAAAGGGCTCTCTCACAGGCTAAAAGCATGTATATAGAGAGAAGTGACTTTGAATTTCAGGTCTGCCTAATCGAAAACAACCATTCCAATGACAAACCTCCCCACTACAGGCAAGGAGAGCCGTTCCAAGAAAGAAGAAGAACAGCGCATTCCATCCATCAACTGTTTCTACCCATCGTTACCATGTTCACTATTGAGTTAATATAGTGTTTATCGAACTGTGTGAAATGGTACAAAGGAAAAGAAAACCATGAAGGGTGGGGTCTGAGTGACCCAGGTCTGCCTTGGTCAAAAATAATGTTTTCCTTCGTCAAACCTCGTTTTTTGACCGAAGGGCAGACCTGGGTCACTCATGGAGTACTTACCAAGATTCATAAAAAGAGAATTTTATGACAAGGAAAAGAAGGGAAGGGAGAGGAATCAGCTGATGGAAGAGGAATACCCCTGAAAAATAGCTAATTGATGTATCCTGAGGTAATATAATTGGAAAATGCAAATTAATGAGAATTATTCAATAATACTATACTTAAATATAAGGATTCTCTATTTTGACTGAAAAATGAGTATCGTATTCAGCTTTCAGTCATTCGTCAGGTCATATGCTAAGACTGTCTTTACACCAATCGAACCGAATCGATTCAATTCATGAAGAATCGAAACGATTCACGGGTCGTCTTGATTCGCCACGCTGATTTCAATGGAACCGTTGACACGAATCGGCATGATTTGAATTGACTTGATTCGCTCGGTGTATACGGTTACGTTTAACTTAGTGTTGCGCGAATCAAGACGAATCGTGTTGATACTTCATGAGTTTAATCGATTCGATCGGTGTAAACTGATATATTAACATTAGTGTGGCGAATCAACACGAATCATGAATCGTGTTGATTCTTCATGAATTTGTGTTCCCTGAATCTCCAACAATTCTGACTTTGTTTGTGTGTGTGTTTTTTTTTTTTTTATATATTATATTTTTCTGATATATTGCTTTTTTATATTGTAAGTTAAATGAAATCGAATTATGTGTTTTTTGTTTTCGTTTTTATATAATGTTCAAATTTCTTTTTATCCGAAATATGGTTTTATTTTATACAATCAGTTAAGTCCAGTGGACTTATGGGAATTATTTTGTTTTCTTCAATAGTTTGTTACATATTGTAATTATCTGAAGATTGTAGCATTTTGTTTAATTTTTTTATGTTCCAAGTAATCCACCATACATTTTGATAAATAGACAATATTTATCCATATCCACGTATTTTACCACGTTTCATATCGATAACCAAAATTTTTATTATTGGCAAATTTGGAGGCTGTTAAGTCTACGAAAATTTCCGATATTTTTCATAATTTTATTTTACCGAAGTATGGAGGAATTTTTTTTTATGAAAATTTGCGAGATTGTCAATTATTTTTTTTAAGGAAATATGGATGATGTTTTTACGTGAAAAAAAAAAACCTCCATTTTTACTTCTATATTTTAACGAAAATTTGTAAGATTTTTATTTCAGTTTTTTAGGGAAATATGGGGGTTTTTTTTTCAAGAAACTGAGCGAGATTTTTTTCAATTTTTTTTTATTTTTTTATTTTTTTAGGGAAATATGACTGATACTTTTTGGATAAATCTTGATGTTTTTTTTAATTTTTTTTTTATTTTTTTTAATTTTTGGGAATTACGAAGGATGCTTTTATCAAGGAAATGGGTAAAAATTTAAATTTTTTTCTTTGGGAAATATTGAGGATTTTATTCAAGAAGATTTACGAGTTTTCTTTTTTATCTTAGGGAAATATGGAGGGTTTTTTCAAGAAAATTAACGAGATTTTCTATTTTAAGGGAATAAGGAGGATTTATTTTTCAAGAAAATTTACGAGATTTTTTATTTTATTGTATTTTAGTTAAGTATGGAAATCTTTTTTCAAGAAAATTTACGAGATTTTAAATTTTTTTATTTTATTTTAGGGAAATATCGAGGATTTTTTTGTATCAAGAAAATTACCGATTTCTTTATTTTCTTATCTTGGGAAATATGTAGGATTATTTAAAATGAAAATTGTCGAAATTAAAAAAAAATTATATTAACGAAATATATAGAAAATTGTTTTGAAGAAAAAAAATTTTCCCCACGAAAAATGCGAGATTTTCTTTCTTTCTTTTTTTTTCCTTATAAATCTCGGTTCTTTTCGAGCTCATACATGCTTCAAGCAGAGGCGGTGAAGCCGAGCTGCTCATTCCGGAGAACTTTGGAGGCTACAGCGGTCCCTGAATGCGCAAGGAGCCCTTTTTACAGAGTCAGCAAATGGAGCCGGCGAATTTAAACCGAGCAAACACACGCTCTCGGCAGAAGCCGAGTGGAGAAGACCTAAGTTTCCAGCTAACAAGGCTTCGACAAGTGACGTTTAATTCCAGAAAGGTTTTTCCAGCCTCTGCCTCCGATTCTTTTATGGGTCTATACTGCAGAGTGATTTTGTCTTGAATTTTTCTCTCTTTTGATCCAAAATTGTTTGATTGTATTTCTTGTGGGAGATTCTACGACACATTTATCGGTGTTTAGGGTACACAGATGAGATTCCTGGCTTTGGAGAATAAGATGAGTGTTAATGAAGGCGTACATTACGTATAAACGAGGCATATATGTAAGTGTACGTAAGCCTGTATTTGTGAGTGTGAGCGTTGAACATGCAAACAAAGCTTTTTCTTCTTCTGCTCTCTCCTCTCTCTCTCTCTCTCTCTCTCTCTCTTCTCTCTCTCTCTCTCTCTCTCTATATATTATATATATCTATATATTATATATATATATATATATATATATATATATATATATATATATATGATATATATATATATATGTATATATATGTTATATATATATATATATAGTATATATATATATATATATATATATATATATATACATATATATATATATATATAATATATATATATAGATATGTGTGTGCGTGTTTGTATAGGTAATATTTTCAACCATTTTACAATACAATATTTTACGTGTGCGTGAGTGTACTGAGTGTGTGCGTTTGCGTGTGCACATAAATAAAGTTCTCTCTCTCTCTCTCTCTCTCTCTCTCTCTCTCTCTCTCTCTCTCTCATGGAAATAGGAAATATTTGTAATCCCATTTAAAGTAATGTCTCCAGAATTTCCACT
>NC_061090.1:61729194-61786694 GCF_015104395.2 Macrobrachium nipponense | reverse complement strand
GATATGAGAGAGAGAGAGAGAGAGAGAGAGAGAGAGAGAGAGAGAGAGAGAGAGAGGAAAACTAAGCAATAGTCTTTTAGTTTGATATGAGAGAGAGAGAGAGAGAATGGTGGAAAAGCAGGCAGTCGTATTTTAATCTCATAAGAGAGAGAGAGAGAGAGAGAGAGAGAGAGAGAGAGAATGGTGGAAAAGCAGGCAGTCTATTTTAATCTCATAAGACAGAGAGAGAGAGAGAGAGAGACTAAGCAATAGTCTTTTAGTCTGATATGAGAGAGAGAGAGAGATGGAAAACTAAGCAATAGTCTTTTAGTATGAAAGAGAGAGAGAGAGAGAGAAAGAAAACTAAGCAAAATTCTTTTAGTTTGATATGAGAGAGAGAGAGAAGAGAGAGAGAGAGAGAGAGAGAGAGAGAGAGAGAGAGAGATGGAAACTAAGCAATAGCCTTTTAGTTTGATATGAGAGAGAGAGAGAGAGAGAGAAATGGAAAACTAAGCAATAGTCATTTAGGTTGATATGAGAGAGAGAGAGAGAGATGGAAAAATAAGCAATAGTTTTTTCTTTTAGTATGAGAGAGAGAGAGAGAGAGAGTAGAGAGAGAGAGAGAGAGAGAGAACAAAATAAAAGCAATAGTCTTTCACTTTGATATGAGAGAGAGAGAGAGAGAGAGAGAGAGAGAGAGAGAGAGAGACCTTACCTTACCGACCTTACATCTTGTTCGGGTTGCCCCAGGTCCCTCAGTGAGAGAGAGAAGGAGAGAGAGAGAGAGATGGAAAACTAAGCAAAATTCTTTTAGTTTGATATGAGAGAGAGAGAGAGAGAGAGAGAGAGAGAGAGAGGGGGAAACTAAGCAATAGTCTTTTATTTTGATATGAGAGAGAGAGAGAGAGAGAGCTATGGAAAACTAAGCAATAGTCTTTTAGGTTGATATGAGAGAGAGAAAGACCTTACCTTACAGACCTTACATCTTGTTCGGGTTGGCCCAGGTCCCTCAGTGTGAGATACCTCTAATGTCTACCAGAGAGTTGCTAGTGCATCTTCCGGTATATTTTGCATCTTCCAATCTTGGAGGTCTGAGATGCAGCTTAGATAATTGTCAAGCTTATTCTTAAACACATCTACCCTCACTCCTGATATATTCTTCAGATGAGCTGGCAACGCATTGAATAGACGCTGCGTTGTCGATGCTGGTGCGTAGTTGATTAATGTCCTGTGTGCTTTCCTTATTTTTCCTGGTATAGTTTTGGGCACTATTAATCTACCTCTGCTTGCTCTTTCTGATATTTTTAGTTCCATGATATTTTCTGTTATTCCTTCTATCTGTTTCCATGCCTGAATTATCATGTAGCACTCTCTTCTCCTTTCTAGGCTATATAATTTTGAGGTTTGTAGTCTTTCCCAGTAGTCAAGATCCTTAACTTCTACTCTAGCTGTAAAGGACCTTTGTACACTCTATTTGTGCAATATCCTTTTGATAGTGTGAGTACCATATCATATTGCAATATTCAAGTGGACTACGAACATACGTTATATAAACCATAATCATGTGTTCAGCTTTTCTTGTTTTGAAGTGCCGTAACAACATTCCCATTTTTGCTTTACATTTTGCCAAAAGAATTGCTATTTGATCATTGCATAACATGTTCCTATTCAACATCACACCAAGGTCTTTAACTGCTTCCTTATTTGTGATTGTCTCATTATTAGGTCCCTTATATGCATATAGCTTTCCTTCTCTGTCTCCATAATTTATTGATTCAAATTTATCAGAGTTAAATACCATCCTGTTTACCTCTGCCCAATCATATACTTTGTTAAGGTCTCTTTGTAGCACGTTCCTATCTTCATCACAAGTTATTTCTCTACTTATTCTTGTGTCATCGGCGAAACTACTCACTACCGAGTCCTTAACATTACTGTCTATGTCAGCAATCATAATAACAAACAGTAATGCAACTATGCAACTAACACCGTACCTTGTGGCACACCGGATATTACCTTAGCTTCATCCGATTTCTCATCGTTTGCAATAACTACTATATGTTTTTTGTTGTGTAAAAATTCTTTTAACCATCTTCCTACTTTATCCACTATATAATGTTTTCTAATTTTCTTCGCTAATATATTATAATCTACCTTGTCAAAAGCTTTTGCAAAGTCTAGATAAACCACTTCTGTTTCATTTCCATTTTTCATATTTTTGTATATGTTCTCTTGGTGGACTAACAGTTGGGTTTGTGTACTTTTTCCGGGTACAAAGCCATGTTGTCCTATACTATTAAACAAATTATTTTTTATTAAATGTTTCATAATATTTTTCTTCATTACCCTTTCATACACTTTCATAATATGTGATGTTAGACTCAGGCCTATAATTACTTGCCTCTAGTCTTGATCCACTTTTGAAAGTAGGTGTAATTTGTGCTCATCATAAATCTTCCCTGTACCTACACTTTGTCTTAATAATATTGCAAGTGGCTTTGCGATAGAATGAACACTTTCTTTAACAAAATAGCAGGGACACTATCAGGCCCAGCTGCAGCTCCATTTTTAATTTCATTAATAGCCTGCACAATATCAGCTTCATTAATATCTATGTCTGCTAAATATTCACTGTTTTCATCCCTTATTTCTGTATCATTAGCTTCATTATCAATTCTTGGGGTAAATTCTCTCTTATATCTTTCTGCCAATATGTTGCATATTTCCTTTTTTTCATTCATTAATCTCCCTTCAATTCTTAGAGGGCCTGTTTCTATTCTTCTTTTATTCATCTTTTTTGCATACGAGTACAATAGTTTGGGGTTTTGCATGATATTTACATGGGTGTTTTCTTCCAAGTCCCGTTTTTCATTTTCTTTTGATTGTATAATCTTTTGTTCTGCATTTTCTATCTTACTTTTTAGTTCCATCACTTGCCATGCATTTTTTTCTTTTGCAAGACCTTTTTTCCACTTTCTGATTTTCTGGAACAAGATCCTTCTGTCTCTTGGTATGCATGACTGATGTTTACTTTTCTTCTTCGGTATATATTTATCCACTATTTTCTCTAATATTTCATATAATATCTCCATATTTACCTTTATATCATCACTTATGAAAATGTTATCCCAATCTTTGTTTAATTCTTCATTTATTTCTGACCATTTTATATTTTTACTGTAGAAGTTGTATTTTCCATATCCTTCCCACTTTTCATTTCTTGCTTATCTCTGTTTTCACTTGCTTTGGAATGGACTGTTAATTCTATGACATTATGGTCTG
Source organism: Macrobrachium nipponense (assembly GCF_015104395.2). NCBI lineage: Eukaryota > Metazoa > Arthropoda > Malacostraca > Decapoda > Palaemonidae > Macrobrachium > Macrobrachium nipponense. The sequence goes on along the minus strand of NC_061090.1, from coordinate 61,783,433 downwards.
AATTACTAGCATTATAAACTATTATTTCTTTAACATAATTCACCTCGTTCACAAATACTAGGTCTAAAGTATTTTCCTTTCTTGTTGGTAGGTGATTTATTTGTTGAATGTTGCATTCTAGTAGCATATCTAATAGCTTTTCGAATTGCCTCTTATCTTCTGCACTACTATTACTCTCTTTTTTATCTTGGTATAAATACAACCCACAATCTCCTATTCGTTCCTTTCCAGTCCACGAAAGGAAAGTTAAAGTCTCTGGATAGGAGAATAGTCCAGTCCTTGTGATTTCTACATATATCATACAATTTTTCCATTATTGTGTCCAACTCTTTCGTATTAGGGGGTCTATATATTACTATGTTCATTAACTTTTCAGAATCAAATTCTACCACTATTAGTTCACATTCTGAGTTACTATATTTCTCATATATTTTTCCTTGTTTTTTTGTCTTTCCCATTTATCGCGGTTCCCCCTAGATTCCTATTTTTTTCTATCTGATCTATGATTTTGGAACCCTTTTGTTTGATCATCCTTACCAATCTCTTGGGAATACCAGGTTTCACTTATATTCATTATATCTATTTTCTTTTCAATTTGGGTTAGTTCTTCTAAGTACCCTATTTTTCTTTTTGAGTTACTGGTAACTAAACCCTGCGCATTCATCACTATGATGGTTTGCGTGTTATCTCCTTCATTTAATATGGGTAATGATAAGGATTTTCCCATGTCTCTTTCCTGTTCTGGTATGTTGTTCTTTTTTTCATTTCCATAAATTCTGACATTAAAAAATCCAACTTTTCCAAAATATTTTATCTTCCTTCATCATAATTATTCATTTTGTGTCTGAATCTGAAATTTTCTCCGTATCTGCAACATCCCCTCAGCATCGTACATTACAGTATTTATCTCTTGAGGTGTAGTATCTTGGAGCTGAAAGGCTTGGGAAATTCTTTGCTGACACTCCATATCGTGGTGATGGCTTGCTTTTTTCCTTCAGCTCATGTTCTTTGTTCCTCTCTTTATTTGTTTCTTTTCTATTTTGGATTTTATTATTTAATTGATTATTTAATTGATTTTGATTCATGGCTACAGGGTGCATATATTTACATTTTTTGTCGAACTTACATCCTTTTCCTTTTTTTAGGTTTTTGCATATTTTTGGATGTAGATCTCTGCAATCATCCTCATAGCCGTCTAGGTATGCACATTTACCATAGATTTCATAGTTGTGACATACCTTGCGATGTTTGTAGCAACATCTTTCACCGAATTTGCAATTCCCTCTTTTCAAAAGGGTGCAGACTTTGTCTTTCTTGTCTATTTTTTCCTCTTTCCTATCGGTGTGCAGATCTGGGTAGAGTCTCTTCGGGATTTTATTTTGTGTTGTCATGTCGTAATTTATTTCTTCGTATGTATGCTGCTTGATTGCCTCATATGTAGTATCTATGAGTATCTCTGCATCCATACTTACTTGAATTGTTCTTAGTTTTCCTTATTTTTTTTTGTCATTTCAGTTTTGTTTTCTTCTCTTCCATTTTCCTCTTCTTCTTCCTCTTCCTCTTCTTCTTCATCCTCTACTATTTGCACATTAAGTCGTGATTTAATAACATTGTCTATCCATGATAGACATGTTGAGCAAAATACTCTGGTATCCTTACTCATATTTTGCATTACTTTAGCACATTGAGGATGTGTTGGAATGTTGCATGCAGAACATTTTCTGATCAGGTTTTGGCATTCTTTTTCCTATTCATTAATTAGTATATTCACAATGTTCACCTTAGTCATTTTCTTTGTTGAATATGTTGATTGCTGTAAATTTACTTTATGAGTCTCTTGACCACTTGGATTTTATTTGGAACTCCTTCAATTATTTTCAAGATGTTTTCTGTCGATTTGTTCCAGTTTGAAGGATCATATCCTTCTAATATGTCTATGAATGCTTTTGTATCTTTTTGATTAGGGCTGTTATGGATCTCATAGATGAGAAATGCCAGCTCCCTTCCTGCTAGCTCATCATATCGCATATCTACTAGACACTCAAGATTTCACCATATTTTTTCACAGTTGGAACTTACTGCCATCTTGATCTGATTTACAATATTTCATTCAATAAACTAACTTAGTAGACGCTTTATCCTACTATTTTCACACTAATCTTATCACCGACAGTTCACGAACACTTCTAGATATTTTTCGATTTCTAGACGTATGTTAAAAGCGTGATATCCATTGATTAATGCTAAGGTCACACATTCACGTATCAACGCACGCACGCTCACGCATGAGCGGAAATTGGTAGTTGGCAACAGCTTGCATCAGTAAACCGTAAATGTAACATAAAACATACGTAAAATCATAGACGTACGGTGACGGGTCATCTGGGCTCTAAGCTCCGCCCACTAGGGCGCCGTAGCCCGCTCCAGTTTTGAAATGTTCAAAACAAGTTGTGGGTGGTCACACCAAATGTCACCTGACGTAGCTCCAGGCATTGCGCGTGGGACCCACGGTGACTACTGCAGGGTAGGCGCTAGGGACACCTGCATAGTTCACCGTCGTTGTTTTCTTTCCGCTGCGAAGCTCGTGGGCCTCCTAATTGCGCTGTAGCCTACGGGGAAACCGATTCGCACATTTACAACCCTGTACAACATGGCAACGCTGTAGCGTGGTATAAAAGGTCAGGTCGGCGCCCTTCTGAACAAGAGGAAGGTCCGTGCAAACAAGAAAGTGTTGGCTCAATACAACAACAACCCTCAGGTCAGCTGTTGTTCCCGTCTCCCGAGACCAGCAGTTTCCTCCAAGTACTCTCCACAATGCCCTTCAAGATGCCAAACCTCCTAAAACGACCAAGGAAGGGACCATCAACGTCACATCTTCTTGCAGGACCTTCTTTCAGCCCGGAGAAGACTCCTACAGCCACTCCTGCAGACACTCAGGTCGAGAAAATGTCATCTTCCACCTACAATTGTCGGAGTTGGATGAGATACAGAGTGATGACAGCGACACGGAAGACGACTGACAGACAGGGTGAAGTGGATATTGAACATATTCTACTTCCTCAAGCCCTACATCGTCCGTTCAGAAGAAGCCCAAGATGTTGGGACTGCCAATGTTATGCATATTATAATGTCTGACTAATTTTTTTATTTGTTGAAAATATACAATATTTTGCAGTACATGCAAAATTCTACCAAAGTGAATTTACAACCTGGATTTTCAGAATGCAATATTTTTACATTCTCTCATACATGTCCCATCACTTTACAGTCTGCTCTTTTTACAGGCCGGCCGCCTCCCGAACAGGCGGTAATACGATTTTCGTGCTTGTACGAACTCCTTGTGAACGTCGCGTGGAATGATACCTGCATTACGTTCTCCTTTTTTTTTATTTCGGTTTCGGTGTCCGTTTGAATCGGGCTGACGATAACTGCCAAATTCTGGGGGGCCATTATTCGGTGTAATTGGCGGATGAGTCAGCCTTGAATGAACTAGAGAGAGAGGGAACTCAGGTCATATTCTTTAGTTTGATATGAGAGGAGAGAGAGGAGAGAGAGAGAGATGGAAAACTAAGCATAGCCTTTTATTGATATGTGAGAGAGAGAGAGAGAGAGAGAGAGAGAAATGGTGGAAAAGCAGGCAGTCCGTATTTTAATCTCATAAGAGAGCGAGAGATGGAACCTTTGCCAATAGTCTTTTAGTATGATAAACAAATTGGAGAGAGAGAGAGTGAATTGATTTTTATTTTTTTATAAACAATTTTAGTTAGGCATTTTCAGCCATTTGACATATTATATATATATAATCTATATGTATATCTGTATAGATATATTATATATATTATGTATCTATATATATCTATATATATATACACATATATATTTATATATATATATTATATAGATATATATATTCTATATATCTAGATAAAGATATCTTTTATATGTATAAATATAACATACATCACATACATACTACATACATACATACATACATACATACATACATATATATATGTATATATATATATAAACACGTACATATACATATGTGTGTTATGTATCTGTGTGTGTTTGTGTGGGTATAAATGCCTGTGTTTTGTTTGTACTTATTCAAGTGCTTGTGTTTATCTGTTAAAGAAGCATTTTAACTTAAAAAGGCATTAAGTGATTATGGACCAGTATATTTAGGTTTAACTCAAAGAATAGTTTAATATATAACTGAGAAAAATAATGCGGCAGCTTTTAATGTCTGAAAAATTATACCCTTCTTATCATCATGAATATTAATACAAAAAGCATTCTGTAATTAGCTATGTACTACAATTCCATCGGTAATGAAACAAGATATATAAAAACTCTGTGGCGTTCACGAGTTTAAACAACTAACACAACAAAACATTAAGAGGGAAACATACTTGCGCTAACAGACATAGACTCCTTAATCACGCGAGATCCTGTTCACCGTCTTTTCTGTCAGGAGAAGAATTCAGATAAAAAAGAAGCTTGGGTAGGAGCGTGGGGTGGGGGGGGGGGGTGGGGGGGGGGTCCCCTATCTCTAGTAGGGGCGGGTAGATGGGGAGTTCCCCCATCTCTGGGAGGGGAGCGTAGGGGGGTTCCCCTGTCTCTAGGAGGGGTGGGCATACCACTGAGGGGTTAGAGAGGTGTATTTCTGGTGATAGAAGTTCACTCTCGACGTGGTTCGGAAGTCCCGTAAAGCCGATGGTCCCGTTGCTGAATAACCACCCTTTCCATGCAACGTAAAAACGCCATACAAACAAACAACAAACAATCTAGGAGGGGCGGGTAGTTGGGGGGGGTTCCCCTATCTATAGGAGGGTTTGGGTAATTGGGGGGTTCCCCTATCTCTGGGAGGGGCGGGTAGTGGACGGGGTGGTGGGGGGGTTCCAAATTCTACCACTGTATGAGTACCGTTGTGTAAATCCCTAAGGCAGGCCAAATAATTTGGCCGAAGAGAGAGAGAAAGAGAGAGAGAGAGAGAGAGAGACTTGGAAAAGATAAAAAGAAGCGTTATTTCAGTTCGATGAGAGACAGATAGATAGACGGTTAAGAAAAAGAGATAGAGACGCACAAAGAGAGAGAGAGAGAAGAATAGCATTTCGGTTTATTTCTGTATTTTGTCGTCGGAAATCCTATGATCTCTTTCATGACCCTTGTACTCATTTCATTTTACCGTCCCTTTTTAGTTTTCTGTCCTCCCTGAGACTACTGAGGCTAGAGGGCAGCAAATTGGTATGCTGATCATCTATCCTCCAGTCATCAAACATACCAAATAGCAGCCCTCTAGCCTCAGTAGTTTTTCTTTTATTTGAGGTTAAAGTTACCCATCATCCTGCGTCTGGCAACCATATATGCCAAGCCATCACCGGAGCGTGGTTGAAGCTTAATGGGCCGCGGCTCATACAGCATTTTATACCGAGACCACCGAAAGATTGATCTAGTATTCTGTGGCCTTGATTATACGACGTAAAGAAAACTCAAAGAAATATCGGTGCATTTTTTACTTTATCATTGTTATTATTCCATTGCTCTGTTAAATGCAGTAGAGGGAAGGAGAAATATAACATTCAGATTGAGGTCGTAAATTCTCGTAATCCCGTTTAAATGCTCAGTGTATTTTTTCAATTTAAAAATATTCTGGCAATAACGCTGACAATACACCCTTCATCCAGAGACCACCAATTCTCAGAAGGTATTAAGATGTGAGGCTGACTCAGCACAAAAATGCCTGGTTTCATCAGTCCAATTCTCAAAATAAAGCATTAAAAAAAACATTCCAGCAATTTGCACCGGAAATGAGAATTTATGAGAATGTATGAAGACTCCGCAATCCGTAACCTAAATTGCAATTCTCAGAAAACAGTAAGTTATGAGAATATTTATGCTTTGAAAGCCGAGGTCCCTGAGGTACAAGTGTATGGAAAATAGTGACTGATGAGAAGATTTCAAAATTACTGTATTTCCTGAGGTTCATTCTTAAGAACAACAGTGGCTGTTGGGAATATTTCAAAATTACAGTATTTTCATAAGTAATTGATGAGAATATTTCAAAATTTCAGTATTATTGTGTGATTGACGAGAATAGTTCAAAATTACAGTATTTCTATGTGACTGATGAGAATATTTCAAAATTAGTGTTTTCATAAATGACTGATGAGAATATTTCAAGATCACAGTATTTTTGTAAGTGACTGATGAGAATATTTTATATTTACTGTATTTTTGTATGTGACTGATGAGAATATTTCAAAATTACAGTAGTTTTATGTGATTGATGAGAATATTTCAAAATTACAGTGTTTTCATATGTGAATGATGAGAATATTTCTAATTTATATTATTTTCAGAAGTGACTGATGAGAATATTTCAAAATTACAGTATTTTCTAAGTGATTGATAAGAATATTTCAAAATTACAGTATTTTTTCCCTATGTGATTGATGAGAATATTTCAAAATTACAGTAATTTCATAATTGACTGATGAAAATATTTCAAAATTACAGTATTTTTTTGTACGTGATTGATAAGAATATTTCAAAATTACAGTATTTTCATAAGTGACTGATGAGAATATTCAAAATTACATGATAAAATTAAAGTAAGTAGGTAAGTAAGTAAGTAAGTAAATAAAAGGAAGAACGGAGTACGCAGATGACTATAAGGCATAAAATAACCAGCAAGGAAGCCTTAGGCAAGTTATAACACTTGGCTGCTCAAAATAACGAGTTTCGTGCTGAGAAAACTTGGAGGTGCAGCTATAGCCGGAGTCAGTATGTGTTAGGCTTTCTGTCATTCTGAGTTTGTGTGTGTGTGTGTGTGTGTGTTTGTGTGTGTGAGGGTGTGGAGGGGGGTGTGTGTACCCAGATGCATATATATATATATATATATATATATATATATATATATATATATATATATATACATATATATATATACATATATATATATATATATATATATATATATATATATATATATATGTGTGTGTGTATATATATATATATTAGTGTCTGTTCATGACTGAAAACTGGTTATAAAGAGTAATATATATATATATATATATATAATATATATATATATATATATATATATATACATATATTAATATAAAAACACTTTTTATAACCAGTTTTCAGTTATAAACAGACAACACTTATGGCACCTAAGTATTATGATTTCGAATGAATTAAACTACAATTGCAGGTCAAGCGTCGATCGAGAAATAATAATTAACCATTTAATTATAAAGTTGAAAAGGTAGTCTTTGGTACGCAGAATTTTTATTAAGTAATTAACATTAATTAGCAAATGAATATAAGAAAACACGATTAAATATCCGCTAATAATTATAATTTACTTTATTCACAAACTCTTTTTCAGTTTTCTGTAAAAAAAAAACTATTGTGCCGGCTTTGTCCTCTGTCCGAACTTTATTCTGTCCGCCCTCAGATCTTAGAAACTACTGAGGCTAGAGGGCTGCAAATTGGTATGTTGATCATCCACCCTCCAATCATCAAACATACGAAAGTGCAATACTCTAGTCTCTGTACTTTTGATTCTATTTAAAGTTAAAAGTTAGCCATGGATCGTGCATCTGGCAGTGCTTTCTGGAGTCTAGAGACATATCCTCTATCCAACGGATCTATAAAGCAACTGAAGTGCTACTGGTCATAGCTCTTGGTTTTATACAACACCACACGTTGTACAGAAAACTCGATTGCGCAGAAGAAACTTCGGTGCATTTTCTACTTGTTCCTATTGCTATCGTTGCAACATGAATAAAAATAAAATGTGAATATTAACTTTTCAGTAGAAGGTGCTATTTCATATATTTCATAAAAATTGTAAATTCATTCAGTCTGTCAGAGAGAGAGAGAGAGAGAGAGAGAGAGAGAGAGAGAGAGAGAGAGAGGTCTCCGAGGGGAAATGGAATAAGATCGGAATGTTGGGGGCCCGTTTCATTTTATCCCATTTTTTCTTGACAGTTGGGAAGAACCAGGATTGTCAGTGACAACTTTATCTTGGCTGTTATAAAATTCACCGGGTCAAAGACAAACCTCTCTCTCTCTCTCTCTCCAGCCGGCAGAAATTCAGACTTTTTCCCGTTTAGCTTTATTTTTATTTTTTATTTTATTTTTTTATTTTTTTTTTTTTTTAAGTTATACAATTGTCACCTGACCCGGATGACCTGAAGAGCGACTCGTGCTACGAGCGAAGCCTACAGGATATTTTGTCTAGGATGGCAGCCATTTTGTATGTGGTTTTACACTTGTGAATAGGTATAACTGAATCGCGAAAATATGGATCCTGAAGAATATATAAATGAAACAAAATCCACGAAGGAAGGAGAAACGATGGAGTATTGCAATTCCTTTCGACTTTTCCTGTCCTTTACTTTGCAGACTGCTAAGTAAAGGACACGAAAAGTCGAAAGGCCTTGCAGTCCTCCGTCGTTTCTTCTTCCTTCGTGGAATTTGTCTTTATTTGTGTATGGATATATATTGATATGGGATGGTGCTTCTGTGCACCTGTGTGGAAATCGATTAAAATGGATTTGTTTAATGACATGATAACTGGAGAAACAAATCCACAGGTATGAATGGGTACATATATTTAAAAAAATAAATCTACACAGAAAGCTTTTGGGAATCTGTTGAAAAGGGGAATCGAGCAGGTTCCTGAAAGCTCTCTGTACAGATTTATCTTTAAATAGATCAAGTAGCTGAAAGTTTCATACTGCAGCACATCGAGAGTCTCATACAGCATTATACGTTGTACAGAAAACTCGACTGCGCCGAAGAAACTTCGTCGCGTTATTCAAATTGTCTTTAGACTCACGGCTGTCGTGGTACGAAGCAGATACTCGCGAGAACTTCTTTCCCCAATATTAAGTCGCCAAGCACGTGATTAGAATAGTGTTTCTCGTAAGATGGGAACTCGAAGCTATATAAAACAGCCAGATAATGGATGTCTACCCTGAAGCCCCGACAGACTTGAATAGAGAGAAGGAAAATCTGTTGCATTGTTCGATTCAAAGTGAAAGTTGAACCTTTTCATCAAGTGAATTGGTTTCGATCACCGGTCATACACGCACTAGTAGCTGTGTCACGGCAACACCCCCTACCAACCCAGGCCCCTCGCAGTAACTCGAAAAAATGCCTTCGTTCTCTCTCTCTCTCTCTCTCTCTCTCTCTCTCTCTCTCTCTCTCTATATATATATATATATATATATATATATATATATACATTTGTATGTATACGTATATATAATATATATATATATATATATATATAGTATTATATGTTATATATAAATACGTATATATGTATATACTACGTATAAATATATATAAATAAGTATTTAATATATATATATATATATATATATATATATATATATATATATATATAGGTATATATCTATTCCTATATATATATATATATATATATATATATATATATATATATATATATATATATATATATACATGCACACACCAATCCCAAAACCCCGTCCATAAAAGATACCTCTTTCCTTTCGGACGAAAATTTTGGGGGAAAAATAGTTGATGTCCCATGTTTATAAAATCTACAACCTCGTTCCTGACAGAAACAGAGGAAAGCTTTTATTTGATTTGCAGCGAACCTGTGCGGTCAGTATCCTACACATTTAGAGCATTGTAGGATATAACTAAACTTTCGTTATGCGATGGCAAACGATGGTAATAATTCGTTTATTTCATTTGTATATACTTATGTATATATGTTTAATTGTGAATCATATATATATATATATATATATATATATATATATATATATATATATATAAGTATGTATATATATATGCATATATAGCATATATATGCATATATATGCATATATATATATATATATATATATATATATATATATATAAATATATATATAGTTCCTCGTTGGACGAGTGGTTTTCGCGCTCGGCTACCAATCCGGTGGTCCGAAGTTCTATTCTCGACTCGAGCAACGGCGAATCAGAGTAATTTATTTCTGGTGATAGAAACTCATTTTTCGATATAGTGTTGTTCGGATCCCACAATAAACTATATTGATAGATAGATATATATATAAATTCTAATATATATATATTAGAAAAAGAATATATATCGAATTATTAATAATATATCTAATATATATATATGTATATATATATATATATATTGATAGACAGATATATAAATTCATAATATATATTATATATACGTATACGTATACAAATACATACATATACATTTAACAGTCCAAGAATTCCAAGTTAAAATTCCCTAAACCAGCCACACTCATCTCTTCACGGTAATCCCTTCCCCCTCATCGCATAATTTCGACATAAAGCCTCTCTTGAAGCATTTAGCTACTGCCGGGGAACACTGCCTACTTGAATCCTGAAGAAACCTCTTCATCTCGGGTTTTATGCCAGGAGATACAGCCGACTGAATGGGAGGTTTCACACCATAAAAAACGCCCAAACGAGCCCCTTTGCAAATCTTGTCTTCATAATCGTCCTTCCATTGGGTTTCCCTAGTTTGCAGGCTCGGTTTTCGTCGGCTAGATCTAAGGGTAACTGCGCGTTTGACGAGGGTGGTTAGTCAGACTATAATACCCTCTAGTTTTCGGCGCTAGTTTGATAGGTGATTCAGACTATGGCAACTAATTGTCAGGAGGTTTGCCGAGGAGGTTTTATTCAGACTATAACACCCTCTAGTTTTAAGGGCTAGTTTGATGAGTGATTCAGACTACAGCAGCTAGTTTTCCGGAGCTAGTTTGAGGCAGAACTGCTTGTTTGTCGAGGGTGGTTATTTAGACTATATTACCCTCTAATTTTCATGGCTAGTTTAATGGGTGATTCAGACTACACCAGCTAGTTTTCATGAGTTTTGACGAGGTTTTATTCAGACTATAATACCCTCTAGTTTACGGGGCTAGTTTGATGGGTTATTCTGACTATACATCTAGTTTTCAGGGGCTAGTTTAAGGCTGACTGCGTATTTGACGAGGGGAGGGAGGGAGAGAGTGGGTGGTGGGTGCGGTGAATCAGACTATACCATCTAGTTTCCAGTTGCTAGTTTAAAGCTAATTTTCTAGTAGCAAGTTTAAGGCTAACCACATGTTTGACAAGGGAGGGTGATTCAGACTATAGCACCTGGCGAGAAGAAGTTTATCAATGTATGGAGATGAGTAAGGTTTCACTATAAAAAATCAAGAATTGCAAGAAAGACTTTAATAACACTGCTCATAAAGTAGTGGGAGGTGCACTGTCTACATTATTAACGTTCTATGCAATGTCCCTCCGGCCCCTAGCTGGAATCCCTTTCATTCCTTTTACTGTTCCTCCGTTCATATTCTCTTCCTCACGTCTTACTTGCCTTGACCCTCTCTAAAGAATTGTTTAATGATACAGCTGCGAGTTTTTCCCCTCAAGTTAATATTTAGTATTGAATGACCTCGTAGGTCCAAGTGCTTGGCCTTCTCAAAATAGAGTATATCTTTTAAGACCTTTTTACTCTCAAGTTAATTTTCAGATTGAATGACCTCATAGGTCCAAGAACTTGGCCTTCTCAAAATAGAGTAGTGTATAATTCAACACGCGACTGCAACGAGACACCATCACAGCCTCACCTCCTAAATCCTTCATCATTAGCAAAGCGAAGGCAGGAGGAGGGGATTAGGGGTGGCCCATCCCGCCCCCTCACCAACACCCCCCCCCCCAAAAAAAGGCGGAAACATCGACTAAGAAATAAGAAGCGGCGGTAATTTATTCATAGGAAAGCCATCATTCAAACCCCCATCCGAGTGAATTAATCTGCTTCTCTGGCAAAATGAACATTGTCCGCCGGCATCGATTTATTGAAGGCCGCGAATAGTACTAGGATCAGGGATGTATGAAGGCCGCGAATACTGGGATCTCGGAAGTGTCTAGAGTGAGAGTTTTTTTCACTCAAAATTTTCCTCATTTCGGGGTTTTCGTCGGGTCGGTGGGATGTTGCCGTCTAACTGGGTGTCAAGTTTTACCGACTCTTTTTAGTCACGTTGTTTTCGTGCTATGTGATGTTGATTAATTTGTGGGAGGCTGGGGGTGGGGGAATTAAACTTTTATTGTATCTGAAGTAATTTTTAGAAAATAATTATCTTTATGGATGTAAGAATTAAGTGCATGTATTTTTTACACACACACACACTTACATACTACATACATACATACATACATACATACATACATATATATATATATCATATATATATATATATATATATATATATATATATAATATATATGTGTGTGTGTGTGTGTGTGTGTGTGTGTCTGTGTGTGTGTGTGTTTGTGTGTGTATGTGTATGTGTAGTGTATGAATTCAAACTCAATAGTACATACATTGTCTCAATAATGAACCAATCCCATTCCTTGTTACAGTACCGCTAATTCTTCAGTGATGACCTATAATAGAGAGAGAGAGAGAGAGAGAGAGACTTATGGTATCTTTGTAATATTGCCTCGCACAGTATCAAATAGCACTGACTCATAGTTGTAGCACTTTCAAATACCGAGAGAGAGAGAGAGAGAGAGAGAGAGAGAGAGAGAGAGAGAGACTTCCAAAGACCAAACTCTCGAAGTCCTCTTCATATCGGTACGAAAATATATGTACATATAGATATATATTCATACGTACGATTCAACTTTAACGCCATCGATCAAAGCTAAGCAGTACCACCAGGAGAGAGAAAATTTCCCAGCGGCGCCGAAGAAGGAAGTTTCTTGGGGAACTTTGTAAAACGGACGCTCGCTGAACGCGCCGACCACTTCCGCACTGCGGACGAGAGATCGAGACGCCATCTTTATTGCGGTACTTTGTACTTCAGTAGGACATCAAAAGCAGTTTTCTAAAAGCAACTGAAGGACTTGGCGAGAAAGGAAGGAGGCCGGTCGGTCATTCAGGGATAGGGAGAGTGATGGAGGGGAACTGGAAGTCGAACATTGATGGCTAGACTCGTACGTTGTAAGGAAAGTATAGGCATGTGAGAATGAGGTGCTAAACATTCAACTTTATGGGCTTTACATGAAAGGAATACTTGAGCTAATATCTACGGAATTGTAACGGGATGAACTGTCATCATTATGCCAGCAATATGGGCATACATTCAATGCTTACATGAGCTAATATCTTCGAAATTGTAACGGGATGAACTGTCATCATTATGCCAGCAATATGGGCATACATTCAAGGCTTACATGAGCTAATATCTCCGAAATTGTAACGGGATGAACTGTTATCATTATGCCGGCAATGTGGGCATACATTCAAGGCTTACATGACGTAATATCTTCTGAATTGTAACAGGAGGAACTGTCCTCATTATGAGCCAACAATTTGGGCATACATTCAAAGCTAACATGACGTAATAACTTCGGAATTGTATCGGGATGAACTGTTATCATTATGCCGGCAATATGGACATACATTCAAGACTTATATGAGCTAATATCCTTGGAATTATAAGGGGATGAACTCATGATTATGAGTCAACAATTTGGGCATACATCCAAGCCTTATATGACTTAATATCACGGGAATTGTAAGGGGATGAACTCTCATCATTATGAGTCAACAATTTGGTCATTATCCAAGGCTTACATGAGCTAATATCTTCGGAATTGTATCGGGATGAACTGTCATCATTATGAGCCAACAATTTGGGGATACATTCAAGGCTTACATGAGCTAATATCCTTGGAATTATACGTGAATAAACTGTCATCCTTATGAGCCAGCAATATGGGCACACATTCAAGGCTTAGATGGCTAATATCTTTAGAATCACGAATAAAAGTTCATATATAATATTTTATTTGTATTATTTATGATTTTATCCCCACGTAAATTTAAATGATATTAGCAATTACAGTCTATGAAGGATGTCAGCATCATAACCATGTAGTTATTTTTATGGCAACAGTGAGATTTATTTTGCTTAATATAACTGAGTTATAATAACAAGTTTTTTTTTATTATTACTCTTTTTTTTTATTATTGCTATTACTATTATTATTTAAAAATCCTCATAGTATAGCAAGAGTCTTCAAATGGAGAAACAAATCCACAGTTATGTACATGTACATATATTTAAACTTAAAACTTCAAGGATAGCTTTCGGGAATCTGTTCGGTTCCCCTTATCAGGGGGACCGAAAAGATTCCCGAAAGCTATTCTTGAATTTTTAAATTTAAATATATGTACATTTACATAACTGCGGATTTGTTTCTCCGCTCTTATTATTATTATTAATTACTCAGTTACAGTATAAAATACCAGTTTGCCTTTGTTGGTGCAAAGGAGAGAGAGAGAGAGAGAGAGAGAAACGCATCTCCTTCTCCTCCGCCTCTTCCTCAGATGCCTCCTGATTGGTTGTGACTTTCTTGGACTCGAAGTTAAGTCTTTGATACCTTCTCCTGACAAACACTCTCCCTTGGGTCCTCTATTGACCATCAAGACGAAGACAAACACCAATTAAGCCAGTAATCAAGATTAACTTTAGGAACACACTTTTGGCGCCGTTCATGCGTGTCAGGGGGCGCTTGACTGAAAACCGTTCAGGATGCAACCTCGCATTCGAGAAAGATACGAGGCGCCGTTCATGCGCGTCGAAGCCGCTTAACCGAAAACCGCTCTGGATGCAATTTACCATTCGAGAGAGATACGAACGCGCTTTGGCGCCGTTCATGCGCGTTCGGGGGCGCCTAACGGAAAACCGTTCTGGATGCAACTTCGCATTCGGGAAAGATACGATAACGTCCCCAGGCGAGAGGTGAGTCAATACGGAGATACAGACTTTCATTCATTGTTCCAGGCTCCTGATGGAAATTTCCAGGATTCCAGGAGGCATTTATGGGTAATTTGATATTAAATGAGATAGGAAGATAAGGGTAAAGATGTTGGAATGGCTGGATGGGAATAAAAACCCAGATAGCATCCGTCTACAGTGTGTAGTGTGGGTATTGATTATGGGGGGGGTATTGAACAAACCCCTTCTTCTTCAAGCCCTACCCAATACCCCTCCTAACCCCCTCCCACCCAATAATAAACAAGAAAAGGATATGTTTCTGCAAATTATTAAATACCATATAAAACAACGAGAGAGAGAGAGAGAGTACAACGTAAAGGAAGTTTTCCAACTACCGCTAACTTTATTTTATTTTTATCGAATCGAAGCCTAACTGACAGTAAAAAAAAAAAAAAAACAAAAAAAAAGTCGCGGCGGGCGTGGGGGAGTTATGAAACTTTCTTTAAGGGCATCAACTATTCCTTTCTGGCAACTTAAGAAGACCCACTCATTCGTGGTAATAACCTGTTCTAAGGAACTTTCATTCACTTTTATATCTTTACTTATTATTTATTAATTAAATTTATTATTATTATTAGTTAATCAGATGATGAAGCCTATTCATATGGAAGAAGCCCATAAGCGCCATTGACGTTAAATCAAGCTTCCAAATAATATGTTGTTCGTCTAAAAGAAGAAACAACACGTAATAGGAAATGCAGAAAGAAGAGATTAACTATTAAGAAAATATAAATAAAATAACAGATTAATAAATGAATAGTTATAAAAATGTCAGTAAATTGTTAAAAAAACAAGGCGAATTGTTTTTAGGGAAGTCTACTTACTTATACTTTCCTCTCGTGAACCAAGTTCTACAAGGAAAAACAACATTTTGATTGCATTCGGTAATGTTTACCTTTCCGTCGAACAAACTTTCCACCTCCTGTTTGTTATAGGAAGATTCACGGAAAAAGGGTTTTAATAAACGAGAAGTAAATGAATCGTCTTAGATGCGTCTGTGCCTTTGAGAACGAAGTCCTAAAAGTGAAAATTCTGTTTTGTTTACATTATGCAAGGTAGTCTTTGTATGCCTGTCTGTCATTCTTTAATGTATATGGTGTCTTTTGATGTATATATATATATATATATATATATATATATATATATATATATTATATAAAGTATAAAGGCCCATTAAAACACTGACTTTCACCCTCATCAAATGATTCATTGCTGATAAGGGTGGCAGTCAGTCCACCGAAATATAGTTCCTTGGCTTTAAACCAGAGGTGGTTTTAATGGGCCTTTTATACTTGAGACGTATCCTGTAAAACAGAAGAATTTTTTTTTTCACCACACACACACACACTCTTATATGTATATATAATATATATATTATATAATATATATATATATATATATATATATATATATATATATATATATATATAGTACACTTACATACACTATACATGTATGCAATACCCTAAACACACACGCGTATATAGTATGCACACATATATTTACGTATACCTAATATTTATAACGTACGTCACGAACTATATATCTACAAGAAAATACACGTATCTCACTATACTTGAAATACAATAGTACGTATCACACGAACGTTCGCAATTCCCAAGAATTTACACAGCATAGGCTATCAACGCGATTATCAACTTTATTCGAAGAATCCACTTTAAAAAAAAAGAGAGAAAAATAAAAAAAGAAAAAGAATCCTATAATCCCTGTAACGACTTCGAATAAGCTTGAATCCATTTTCAAAAATATGATCCAAGTTTCTCGGAGTTGGGGGTGTTGGAGTGGTGGGTGGGGGGGGGGGGGTGGGGGGGGGGGGGGGGGGGGAGGAGGGGTTGTATCTCCATTTACACGGGGCAAAGGGAAATGGAAAAGTTCGAATTGAGTTTACCTTGTTGGGAAGAAATGCTGAGAGGTGAGGATGGAGGAAGAAGAAGGTGGAGAGAGAGAGAGAGAGAGAGAGAGATCCTTCAATTCTCGGAGAAAAGACAAAAACGCCTCTCTCAAATTGAGAGAGAGAGAGAGAGAGATCCTTCAATTCTCGAAGAAAACGAAACTTCATTATTAGTAGAGAGAGAGAGAGAGAGAGAGAGAGAGAGAGAGAGAGAGAGAGAATCCTTCAATTCATCGAAGACGAAACTTCTCTCCAAAGAGAGAGAGAGAGAGATATCCTTCAATTCTCGAAGGAAACGAAACTTCTCTCCTAGGAGAGAGAGAGAGAGAGAGAGAATCCTTCAATTCTCGAAGACGAAACTTCTCTCCAAAGAGAGAGAGAGAGAGAGAGGAGGAGAGAGAGAGAGAGAGAGAGAGAGAGATCCTTCAATTCTCGAAGGAAACGAAACTTCTCTCCTAGGAGAGAGAGAGAGAGAGAGAACTCTGAATTCTCGATGGAAATGAGACTTCTCTCTTAAGAAGTTGAGAGAGAGAGAGAGAGATCTGAATATTCGATGGAAACGAAATGGAAACGAAACTTCCCTCCTAAAAACTGAAGGAAGGAGAAGGAGAAGGTAAAAAGATAATTGCAATAACAATAATTTCAGGAGAGGGGAAACTTGAGAATCTGCATTCCTCTATGGATACCGAACTTCTTCCTTGAGAAATTAAAGAAGAAGAAGATGCGAACTATGATATTTTGAATAACAAGTATCAGTAGAGATGAAAGCAGAGATAAAAAGGAATAAATTTTTAAAAAATTCAGTGATTGCTGAATTCACGTTGGATGACAAAACCAAATAAACATCTTTGGGAAGTGTAGATAAAAGTTTGGATGAACTGAAATAGAATTATGGTAAAGCCATGGATGAGTTTATAGAGAAGTATTAACGGACTTTCCCAGGTGCATTTAGTTATTTTCCTAACACATTCATCAACACGAGTCTCTCTCTTCTCTTGGTAATAATTACGCGCCCATAAACCGTGGAATATTAAAGGGGTCACATTCGCTCGAAATAATTAACTTTGCATTATCGAGAAGACCAGGTTTTCCCGGTGTTCAATCGTCGTTCTGAAAGCAACAGATTTCCCACAGAGAGAGAGAGAGAGAGAGAGACTCGTGGGTTAATTAACACAGAGGCTGATGATGAGATGATACTGTTATTAACGCGTTCATTAGTATTTTATCTCGCAAACCCCGAATTGCGTCCTCGTCGTAATTGCTCAAGTTCTGTTCATACTATATTTTCCGTTCGTCTTTTTTTTTTTGCATTGCTTGGACCCCGATTCATTTTATGGATTATGACTCATCCTGACTTTTATGATTGGATGGTTTTTATCAAAGACGAAATTATTTATCCTGACGTTGTGCTTAGAGTTTCCTTTGTTCTTACTTTCTGATTAATTCCTCGTATAGACTTGAGAATGGTGCTGTTTTGACGCTGTGCGTTGTTTGATATTTTTAGTTTCTAATTACTTCTAATTACTGGTAATTTGCTTTGTTTGTCTCTAGTCAACCAGATGAAAAATAATCCCGTGTCGGAAACATTAAACATTCAGCTTCCAAACGTATTAGGTCAGCTTAAAGGATAAAGTGCCGTAAGTCGTATAGAACAATAATTATGTACACATTTATGCGTGTGTTGTTTCATTATTAGGTATCCATTGTATAATTGTTATTCTCCTAGATATGTCATGGTTTTCTGTCATAGATAAGTGCTCTATTTGGAGAACAATTATTGAGTTGCATATGAATGGTCTTGTATGTTCCTGATCAACGAGGTTTTGCATAGAAATTTCCTTCCCCATATTTAATTAATTTTTTTTTATTCCACAAACTTAAAGTTAGATCTCCAGTGCTTTCTCTGAAATTCTCTCGCCATTGTATCTGTAGAGATATTAAATAGTTTTAGAGACAACACGACTGATTGGGAGCCATTTTCGCTTCCTCGGGGGGTAAGCCTACAAAATACTTTGTTGTTGTTGTTTGCTGTTGTGCTTGCTGTTGTTGTTCTTGTTGGGGGGGAAAGGAAAGCCCTATGGAAGAGCCTAAAAAGGTGTTTCGCTCTGACTTGAAGATGCAAGAATTTTAGAATAGCATATTTATGATTTATTCATTAGTATGAAAATGTAAAAAATGAATAATGTGTTTGTCAAACATTACATAAAAATTATTTCCAATAAAACTTAGCGTATTTATTTAAATTTTCGTTAGTGAAACGACACGGTTATTGACCGTAGATTTTACCACGTCTTAATTTACGTTAAAAGTTTGGAATATAATATTTACAACTTATATATAGCGTGAGGGGAAAATCTCTCACGAGTCCCGAGTAAGCTGGAGGTCCAATCACTCTTTGCTACTCCAGATGCCCAAAAAAATATATGTACGCGAAAAAGTGAGAGACTGCAAAATGTAAGCGGAAAGAATGTAGAATATTTCATTATGCTAATGGTGTCTACCAGAGGTTGACATCCAAATTAGAATGTCAAGAAGAGAGAAAATTTACTTATAAAATGACGCAACGTCATATTAAGTTGGCTTCTACGAGTGTTGCCAGAACGTAGTTTTTCGTGTAACTTGAAATTTATTTTACAAATAAAAAAGAAAACCGTAATAGGTGAATAACGATTTCATTGGTAAGATTCAGAGAGTTGGAGTGGTTAGACAGCAAGATAAAAAAAAGAGATCCAGAAAATATAGGAGACTGAGTGTTGCTGGAACGTATTTTTCGTGTAACTTTAAATTGATAAAAAAAAAACCGTAAAAGGTAAATAACGATTTGATTGGTAAAAATTTGGTCATAGACAGTGAAAAGGGGAGTTGGAGTGGCTGGACAGCAAGATAAAAGAGGTCCATAAAATATAGGAGGTGAAGCTAGAGATGGAACTGAGGGAAAACTCTTCAGTTGCACTGAGAACTTTTAGTTAAGTGCGGTTGGCTAAGTTATCATTATTATTATTATTATTATTATTATTATTATTATTATTATTATTATTATTATTATTATTATTATTATTATTATTATTAATTATTATTTTTTTTTTTTTTTTTTTTTTTTTGGTTTATCACAGGCCTACAATTCGACTGGGTGGTATTTATAGTGTGGGGTTCCGGGTTGCATCCTGCTTCATTAGGAGTCCATCACTTTTCTTACTATGTGCGCCGTTTCTAGGATCACTCTTCTTTTTCAGGGATCTTGGGATCGTGCCTAGTGTTCCTATGATTATGGGTACAATTTCCACTGGCATATCCCATATCCTTCTTATTTCTATTTTTTTTCAAGGTCTTTGATACTTTCCATCCATTTTTTGTTTCTCTTTCTCTTCAACTCTGGTGTCCCATGGTATTGCGACATCAATGAGTGATACTTTCTTCTTGATTTTGTCAATCAACGTCACGTCTGGTCTATTTGCACGTATCACCCTATCTGTTCTGATACCATAGTCCCAGAGGACCTTTGCGTGATCGTTTTCTATCATTCCTTCAGGTTGGTGCTCGTACCACTTATTACTGCAAGGTAGCTGGTGTTTCTTGCACATTCTCTAGTGGAGGGCTTTTGCCACTGAATCATGCCTCTTTTTGTACTGGTTCTGTGCAAGTGCCGGACATTCGCTTGCTATGTGGTTTATGGTCCCATTTTTCGTATTGCACTTCCTACATATGGGAGAGATGTTATTTCCATCTATAGTTCTTTGGACATATCTGGTTCTTAGGGCCTGATCTTGTGCCTCTGTTATCATTCCTTCAGTTTCCTTCTTTAGCTCTCCCCTCTGTAACCATTGCCATGTGTCATCGCTGGCCAGTTCTTTAGTCTGTCTCATGTATTGTCCGTGCATTGGTTTGTTGTGCCATTCCTCTGTTCTGTTTGTCATTCTCCTATCTCTGTATATTTTCTTTCTGGGTCTTCATCTACTTTTATCAGCCTCTTCTTTCCCATGCACTCTTGAGCCACTCGTCTTCACTGGTTTTCAGATATTGCCCCAGTGCTCTGTCCTCGATGTTGACGCAGTCCTCTATGCTTAGTAGTCCTCTCCCTCCTTCCTTTCGTGTTATGTATAGTCTGTTCGTGTTTGCTTTTGGGTGTAGTGCTTTGTGTATTGTCATATATTTCCTAGTTTTCTGGTCTATGTTTATTATTATTATTATTATTATTATTATTATTATTATTATTATTATTATTATTATTATTATTATTATTATTATTATTATTATTAGCAGGAAGCAGACCTTCTCGGATACATGTCTTGTTAAAGAGAATGGCAGAGTTAACTGAATTTATCTAATAAAGAATTTTCTCCATTTTTCTGATAATTCGTCTTTCATAATCTGCGAGACTGCTAAGTAATTGGCCTTTATTCAATAACACATAACAATATGAATAAATGCCAATTACTTAACAGCCTCGCAGATTATGAAATACGAATTATCAGAAAAAGGGAACAAATACTTTATAAGATAAATTCAGTTAACTCTGCCATTCTTTTTAACAAGAAATTATTATTATTATTATTATTAATTATTATTATTATTATTATTATTATTATTATTATTATTATTATTATTATTATTATTATTATTTTTTGCTCTATCACAGTCCTCCAATTCGACTGGCTGGTATTTATAGTGTGGGGTTCCGGGTTTGCATCCTGGCCTCCCTTTAGGAGTCCAGTCAATCACTTTTCTTATCTATGTGGCTGCCGTTTCTAGGATCATACTCTTCTGCATGAGTCCTGGAGCTACTTCAGCGTCTAGTTTTTCTAGATTCCTTTTCAGGGATCTTGGGATCGTGCCTAGTGCTCCTATGATTATGGGTACGATTTCCACTGGCATATCCCATCTCCTTCTTATTTCTATTTTCAGATCTTGATACTTATCCATTTTTTCCCTCTCTCTCTTCCTTCAACTCTGGTGTCCCATGGTATTGCGACATCATGAGTGATACTTTCCTCTTGATTTTGTCAATCAACGTCACGTCTGGTCTGTTTGCACGTATCACCCTATCCGTTCTGATACCATAGTCCCAGAGGATCTTTGCGTGATCGTTTTCTATCACTCCCTCAGGTTGGTGCTCGTACCACTTATTACTGCAAGGTAGCTGATGTTTCTTGCACAGGCTCCAGTGGAGGGCTTTTGCCACTGAATCATGCCTCTTTTTGTACTGTTTCTGTTGCAAGTGCCGGGCATTCGCTTGCTATGTGAGGTTTATGGTCCCATTTTTCGTATTGCACTTCCTACATATGGGAGAGATGTTATTTCCGTCTATCGTTCTTTGAACATATCTGGTTCTTAGGGCCTGATCTTGCGCCGCTGTTATCATTCCTTCAGTTTCCCTCTTTAGCTCTCCCCTCTGTAGCCATTGCCATGTGTCATCGCTGGCTAGTTCTTTAGTCTGTCTCATGTATTGTCCGTGCATTGGCTTGTTGTGCCAGTCCTCTGTTCTGTCTGTCATTCTCCTGTCTCTGTATATTTCTGGGTCTTCGTCTACTTTTATTAGTCCTTCTTCCCATGCACTCTTTAGCCACTCATCTTCACTGGTTTTCAGATATTGCCCCAGTGCTCTGTCCTCGATGTTGACGCAGTCCTCTATACTTAGTAGTCCTCTCCCTCCTTCCTTTCGTGTTATGTATAGTCTGTCCGTATTTGCTCTTGGGTTGTAGTGCTTTGTGTATTGTACATAGTTTCCTGGTTTTCTGATCTATGCTGTGGAGTTCTGCCTTCGTCCATTCCAAACTATTCCTGCGCTGTATCTGATTACTGGCACTGCCCATGTGTTTATGGCTTTTATCAATTTATTTCCGGCGTTTGAGTTTTGACTTGAGTATCGCCTTAAGTCTCTGCATATATTCTTTCCTGATCGTGTCCCTCATCTCTTGGTGTTTTATATCCCCTCCTTCCATTATTCCCAGGTATTTGTATCCTGTCTCATCTATGTGTTTGATTTTGCTCCCATCTGGTAGCTTTATCCCTTCAGTTCTCGTTACTTTGCCTTTTTGTATGTTGACTAAGGCGCATTTTTCTATTCCAAACTCCATCCTGATGTCCCCAGATACAATCCTTACAGTCTGGATTAGGATATCTATTTCCTTGATGCTCTTACCATAGCTTGATGTCGTCCATGAACATCAGATGGTTGATTCTGTTGCCTCTTTTCTTGAGTTGGTACCCGGCATCCATCTTCTGTAGTACTTTTGTCATGGGTAATCATGGCTACTACGAAGAGTAGTGGGGACAGTGAGTCGCCCTGGAAGATCCCTCTCCTGATATTAACCTCTGCTAGTCTTATTCCAGAGCTTCTAAGTATTGTATTCCAGTTGCGCATTGTATTTTTGAGGAAGCTGATGGTGTTTTCCTCTGCCCCATATATTTTCAGGCATTCTATTAGCCATGTGTGGTATCATGTCGAAGGCTTTCTTATAGTCTATCCATGCCATGCTTAGGTTGGTTTTCCTTCTCCTACTGTTCTTCATTACCATTTTGTCTATGAGGAGCTGGTCTGTTGTGCCCCTACACTTCCTTCTGCAGCCTTTATGTTGGTGGGGGATGGTGTTTGTCTCCTCTAGGTAGTTGTATAGCCTTTCACTGATGATACCTGTTAGTAACTTCCGCATTATTGGTAGGCAGGTGATAGGCCTGTAGTTACTGGCTATATTTCCCTTATTCTTGTCTTTTTGTACTAAGGATGTTCTTCCTGTGGTCATCCATTTGGGTGCATGGTGATTTGAGATACAATGCTGGAGTTGTTCTGCTATTCGTGGGTGTAGGGCCTTGAAAGTTTTTGAGCCGTATCCATGGACTTTCATCGGGACCTGGGGCTTTCCAGTTTGGTCATTTTCTTTAGTTGGTGTCTGACTGTGTCTGTCGTGATGTCTGTGAATCTTTGTTTTATTCTCCCTGTTTCTTCTTTCTTGACTTCCTGGAGCCATGTTGCATGTTTGTTGTGTGATACCGGATTGCTCCATATGTTTTCCCAGAGTCTCTTACTTGGTTCGGCTTCAGGAATTTCTGGGTGGTTGTCTTCCCCTCTTAGTTGGCCGTATAGTCTTTTCTGGTTGGTTCCGAATAGTTTGTTCTGTTGGTATCCCTTATTCCTGTTCATGTACCGTTGGATCTTATGTGCTTTGGCCTTAAGCCTCTGTTTTACATCTTCTATTGTGTTGTTTAGTCCCCTCTCTTGTACTTTGTATTTCTCGTTGAGTTCCTCCCTTGTTTTCTTGCTTCTTAGCCTTTTTTCGGCCATCTCTTTCAGTTTACTCAAGTCAGATCTCATCACCAACGATTTGCTTTTCCATGCGCCTTTTCCAAGGAGGTTGTTGTTTTGGTTTCTGTTGGGTTGGTTGTGCTGGTGGTGTTGGTGTTCGAATCCCCATCAGTTCTAATCTTGCTCCTGCATATACCAAGTTATTTGTTTCTGTGATACTGGTGGTGTGTATTATGCCCATTAATTCATTGACCTCACTTGTTTTCTCCCTTAATTTCTTGGTGTTGTAGGCTTTCATGGAGGGGATCTGTGTTCTCTCTGTATCTGGCTCCATCCATTGTCTAATCTTTTCTACCCATTCCGTCCTCTCTGTTACTTCGTCGGTGTTTCTTCGTGTGTCGTTGTTTGATACCTCATCCTCCCTGTTGTCTTGTGTAGCATCGTCTCTCAGTTCGTCTTCGTGTAATTCGTTGTCGTGTGACATTTCCCTTTCCAGTTCTTCTCTTTCTGTTGGGGAGAGCCAGTTCTTTTTCTTTATGTTCCTTACTATTATTATTATTATTATTATTGTTGTTATTATTATTATTATTATTATTATTATTTATTATTTAATTATTATTATATTATTATTATTATATTATTATTATTATTATTATTATTATTCAGAAAATGAACCCTATTCATATTGAACAAAGTTAGAAGACTAAATAAGAACACATTCGGAGAACAGGAAGAACAAGATAGGCAGATAATACCGCCAGAATCCTTCATAAAAATAAATTCTCTGAGCACACAAAATTGACAAAATTGAAGAACAGATTCGGAGAACGGGGAAGAACAGAAAATGTACATAATAGCCCCAGAATCCGCAATAATAATAATAATAATAATAATAATAATAATAATAATAATAATAATAATAATAATAATAATAATATAAAAATGAATGAATTATAAAAAGTAAAATAAAATGAATGAAAGAAATACGCGGCACACACACACACACACACACACACACACACACACGAAGCGATTGTTAAAAGATAACTTGACATAGCAGCGAAATAGTGATAGCGTTAAATTGTCCAGAACGGAGGCTTTTGAAACGTATTGTGGACCGAGTCACTCGGAATGAAAGAATCTGAAAGGCTGAAGAATGTATAGAGACACGCCCGCGGTAAAATGAAATTCGTGTCGCGGGTGAATAGGTGGGCCACTATGTCTGTACGCGTGTGTGTGTGTGTGTGTGTACGTGCATGTGTACGTGTGTGTGTGTGTGAGTGAGACGGAGCGATTTCAGAAAGCGGATGTGCTCGGGAAATACAGAAGAGTTAAGTGGGTTTTATTATAGAAATAATTTATGAAAATGAACGAATTAAAAAAGAAAAAATGGAAAAATAAGGAATATGAGAGTCGGGCCGACTGTAGGAAGGCATACGGAATAAATAAGAAATAATGAGAAATGAAAAATTGAGAAAACATTAATGCTCAACTGAGAATTAAAATACCAAATTGCTAAAGAATTTGCGACTATCAAAGATGACATCTGCAAGTCAAAATAAAAGGAGCATAAGTAGTACACTTCAAGAACAATAAGAATATTCCATGATATTAGATATACTGAAATTTTTAAATTAGATATATTGAAATGAAAAAAAATAGATGTTGAAATTTTGAAATGATAGATATTAGAATTTTGCAATTAGAGATATTGGAATTTTGAAAATAGAGATATTGAAGTGATAAAATTAGAGATATTGAAATGATAAAGTTAGGTTTATCGAATTTGTGATATGAAATATATTGACATTTTGAGATTAGATACATTAATTTACGAAATTAGATATATAGAAAAGTTTAGATTAGACATATTGAAAATTTGAAATTACATAAATTTAAATTTTGAAATTAGATATATTCAAATTATGAAATTAGATGTTGAAATTTTGAACTTTGGTATGTTGAAATTCTTAGATTAGGTTTATTGGAATTTTGAAATCAGATATATGGACAATTTGAGATTAGATGTATCAAAATTTTGAAATGAGATACATTGAAATTTTGTATTTAGTTATAAGGAAATGATAAAACCAGATATGATAATATCATGACATTGTAATTTCCTACATCATCAAGGCTTATCTGCCTTCGCTTCATACTGTACCATTCCTCTCTGCAAATTACAGCCGAATCATTATAGTCATTATAATCATTATAATCTTTATAATGACATTGCATTGTCTTATTTATTCATTAAACTTTAATATTTCATTCGTCTTGACAGGTAGATTTTCTGCATTATCTGTCATTTATATTAAAATAATTGTAATGTTTCATGATCATAGGATCTTACAAATAATTTCCAAATCATTATCGTTATTATCAGCGTTATAATGACATTGCATTGTCTTATTTAACCGTTAACTTCAATACTTCATTCGTCTTGACAACTGGATTTTCTACGTCAGCTGCCATTTGAATAATTAACAAAAGAGAATTTTAATATTTGATAATCGAAGGATTACGTGAAAATTTTCACTTGGCTCAGTTTGATTTTCGAGAGGAAATGAATCATTTTGTAAAGTAATTAATCTTTTCATTCAATCTTTTGAAAGCCTCAACGAGGCTATTAGCGTTAGCATAATGACAATCGCTCTCTAACATTAATACCCTAATTAGTCAAATGAGACAAGTGGCATTCGCTGATTAATAGACTAATGGAGTATGATAATGACGTCATATTTCTTGCCTCGCCAATGGGAGAAATCTGATACTGTATCAAGGGTTATGGAACAGAAATGGTTTCATGTTGTCTTCGTATTGATGCCTCGTCTCTGAACCGCAAGTTATTTTACGCAGGTTATTATTATGTACTGCAGGGTTTCTCAACCTTGTTGTTCTTCTGTACCCCTTGTGCACCTTGTACCACTTGGGCACTTTTTTTTTTTTTTTTAGATTTCTGTGTACCCCTAAAATTTGAAGATGCAAAAGAAAAACAAATCAATATTGTGATATAATTTTATTATGAAATCTTTTTATATAGATTGCATAAGAATATTAATGGCAATAAGGAAATGAAAAGAAAAGCCACGACACTTTGCAATCTTAATGCAGATTACATCATGTATTGCGCAGTACTGGCTATTCTCTCAGATCCAATGCACCCCCTGAAGAGTAGAAAAGCACCACACGGGGGTGTGGGGTGGAGGGGGTTGGGTATACGTACCCCAGGTTGGGAATCCCTGATATATACTTGGTTTTGGTAGTGAGAAGGATATTCTGATAAAATAAATGGGTATACGTATGAAATATATATATATATATATATATATATATATATATATATATATATATATATATATATATATATATATATATATGCACCGTAATCATGATAGCACTGACAACAATGAGAAATTGTCCTGAAAACGAAAAGTATAGAGAGAGAGAGAGAGAGAGAGAGAGAGAGAGGAGAGAGAGAGAGAGAGAGAGAAGACAGCCATTGTACCTTATTGGGTTAAGGGGTAGTGGATGAGGGTGAGTAAGAATGCACGGCCAGAGAAGAGAGAGGAAGACGAGAAAGAGAGAGAGAGAAGAGAGAGAGAGAGAGAGAGAGAGATGTGATGTTCAAGCATGTAGCCTCTCAATATTGAAAAATCTTCAATAACTGCAACCTCTCTCTCTCTCTATCTCTTCTCTGTATCTCTGGCTTAGGGCAAACAGTCTGCAACACTGGAAGTGTTTATTGGATCAGTGGACTCTCTCTCTCTCTCTCTCTCTCTATACATACACACACACACATATATATATATATATATGTAAGGCCTAGGGTTTTTGATTAATAATATATTGTTCGTGTGTTCCCTGTGACCTATGGAATGTGGAGAACAGTGTAGAGGTGACGACCTGAGAGTAGCTGATGAATGAGTTTCTGGGGGGTGGCGTGAGATAAAAGTGCTTAGTTCAACAAGTCAATGCACGACAGTTTTATGAACTCTTCTCAAAGTGCCTTTGTGAAACTGGATGCAGCTAGAACCGTGAGGCGCTATCGAACTGTGTGTTCGTATGTGCGTGTGCGCCTCTTTCTGTTAAAAGTGTCATACCCAAGCCTATGGGGGAATTTTGAGAGGGCTTCAAGTCACAGGCAAAGATGCCGTGGCGTTCGCGGGGGGAGTTTTTTATTAATAGTGTTTAGTGTCCGGTTGTTTGGGTAAGTGTTGAAGTGCTTTAGCCAAAGGGATGGCTTGTTTGATATCTTGTAAGATGTTCCATTTTATTATTTTTGTCTTTAAACTTGTGTGTACTTACCGGGATGTGTTCTGTATCTTTGAAACAGATGGATCTGGAATGCCGGGGGACAAAGAATTCCCAGAGGGGTGTAGACTTTTTTGGTGACTAGACATTGTACTGTTTTTTGAGTTAGTCTGTAAGACTGGATTACTTGATTGATTGGTTTATTTATTTCTTTGTTAATAAACGTTAATGTTATGATGCAACTCTCTCATTTTCATTACCTGTTAGAATGGAGAGAAAGAGGTGGAGAGAGAGAGAGAGAGAGGGATTGCCGAGAGAGAGAGAGAGAGAGAGGCTGTGTGTGTAATGTTGTGTGTGGTTGCCTTCCGTTTCGTGTCACGCTTACCTTATGAATAATGGGGGAAGAATTCCCCCAGTTACAGTGGTGGCAAGCGGTTAAGAGGGGATATAAAAGTTTTCTTTCTTTTCTATGCCTAGGAACGCCAATGTAGAGATGGGTGGCCAGTTAGAAAATAAAAGGGGTTATGGCTTAGCGATAATTTTCGAACGACAAAGCTTTGTGGGATTGTGGAAAATTGTTAAATTGTTAGATCTTGGTTGCTAAGTGAAAAAGGGGTAGAGAAAATATCTATCCGTGGGATGGGGGGATGAGGAAAGAAAATTTCTATTCAGGGTCATCAAATTTGGCTCGTAACCGGAGATTCTTCAGGGCGTGAGCCGTGAGACAAGCAACTCAGTCTAGTTCATGAGTGACGGTTGCTAGGTGCGTTTTCACCGATCGCGTTTGTATTGTGCTGACGAGATTTACGTGTTTTACGAGAATTTCGAGTTCCTTTTGTTCCCATTATGGAGTGGTGAGTATTAAAAAACTATTGTTTATCAAAGGGAGAGGGTTTTTGTTTAAATATTTCAGGGTTATGGGATTGGTTCAAGAGGTCAACAATTTTTCTTGTCTTTGCCCCATAGTGACGTGTTTTCTTTATTTGCACGTGTTTATAATAGACGTATTCGTCTTTGTTTTAAACACATAGGGGTGTATTTTTCTATGCATGTGAACTGTGCTTAGATAAGCATATCTGGCTTAGAGACACAGAGCGGCCACAATTTTATGGGCTCAGCACATTTCTGCAGAGAAGCGCGTTGCATTGCGAGGGTATTGGCATCCCTGGGGGAATAGTTGCATGGAGGGTACCACTGGCCTCCCTCGAGAGATAGTGCAGGGGAGGGTACTAGTGTATACCTTGGGAAGGGGTCCTCAGACACTGTTTAAGGGGAGATGGGGGTACCACTGGTGTATACCTCGGGCTGTTCTGTCGCTTGACTGAGGGGTTGTTCTCACGGGGGGGAGAAACCTTTTTTTTTCTCATTGGGGGTGAACTCCTTTTTTTTTTCTTTGTGTTGGGGGATGGGTTTGCCCTTGACATTGGATGCTAAGATATCAGCTGATTGATAAGTTGATGAAGTGAAACGCCCGTAGAGTCTTTTTTTTAGAAAAGAGATTTTTTTTTCTCTCTCTTGGAGGAAGAGAAAAGGAAATAAGAAGAGATTTTCCTTTTCCGTGAATGAGGGGAAAAGTAGTTAACATGCACGGGATGTGTTATATGTTTCTTTGTGCCTTGAAAGACACAAATATAAGGGGGATACACAGATTATTTTTTTTTATTGTGTTGGAGAGATTACTTTGAAATGCCGATGATTGGTGTTGTATCTGTGTTGTGTGGCAATGGTGTTATGTCATGGTGTTGCATGCTGGAGAAATTGTATGTCATAGGATTCAGCAATACTGTGTATGCTATTTGAATTTCACCCTTACTTGAGATCTTTGCAAGAGAATTGTTGCTATGGAGAGTTATTATTATTATTATTATTATTAATAATTATTATACTTGAGATGTGTCACGGGAGGTTTGCTTAAGTATAATTATCATTACGGGAGAATTGTTTTACGAGAGTTTTGAGATATTTCATGGGAGATTAGTTGATAATTATTACAGATAATTATTCAAGGAGAATTATTACAATGAATTAATGGGAGAAGTCTTGTGTTAATTATTTGTTGAGTTTTGTAACTTTGGAGAATATTTCAGTGATTCACGGGGATGAGTTTTGCTGAATCTTGATGAATCTGACTGAATCTTGGTGAATTGTGTTGAATCTTGCTGAACTTTTTGCTGAATTTTTGGAGAATGGACAAGCATTAACGTTGGTGATATTTTTGTACTGATACTGATGATTTTGATGATAGCAATTTTTTTGGTGATTTTGTGATAATGATATTTCTGATACTGATTTTTTTTTTACTAATACGTGGGTGTTTTAATGCTGTCAAGGGAGGTGAAATCTTTTTTGATTTTGGGAGGAACTAACAACACATTATTTCTTTTGTTTTCCTTTTTTTTCTAGAGAATCATGAGTTTCCAAACTTATGTGTCTGACTAGACAATTCTTATGCTGATGTTAGAGCATACGTCCGCAGGCGATTTTTCTGCTGACAAGCGATGTGATGAGCCGTGTGCTGATTCTTTTCCTCTGATGGTGACAGATCAGAATTTTTGCAATATCTGGAAATGTTGACAATAGCATTTCACGAAAGCGCATGTGTGAGAGTTTGCTTTCTGGCAAATTCCGTGGCTTTACATGGAGCATTTCTTGGGAAAAACGTGGGAGTTATGCATATTATACATGTATTATGTATTTTGTGATTGGGGAAATCTTCTTGTGATTGTCCTTTTTTTTATTATTTTTCTTCCTTTCCCTACGAGAGATATAATTTGGGGATTGAGCTTAAGTAGCATTTCTTTTTTGGACGGGAGATTTGATTTTACCGGGAGATGTAATTTTTCGGGGGTTGCTGCTTACGTAAATGGGAGTTTGACATTAAGTCTCATTGTGATTAATTATTGAGCAGTAAAGGGGTTTTTGCTGTTAAAAGTTGGAGATTTTTACTGATTTTGTGGGTTGTTCAGATATCAGAGCTTGAGAGAACATTTTTTGGGTCTGGGTGTTATGAGATTCTTTTTTTTTTCCTTGGGCTCATTGCGATTTTTATCTTTTCTTCTTTTTTTTTTTCTCTTGTGAGAACATTCGAGTTTGAAGTGTGAGTGCAGAATTCCGTGGAGTTGCTGTGATTTCTGAGTTGTGTGTGTGCTGATGTGTGAGTTTGGAGAATTGAGTTGGAGAACTTGATGTTTTTTTTTTCTTAGAGAGTTATGATAATGACTCATGATTTAGTAGTCATATTAAAGGGAGTTAATTGGGAGACGTTCAGTTAGTGTTTCTGACTTTTTGAGATCATTGTTTGATAGAAGTAGTATGTCTGGGTTAATTTTCTTAGATTGACCAGTGACTTGACTGACATACTAACACCAAAAGTCGTTCCCCGACACCGACACCAGCAAGAGGTCCACCAGCCGTGAGGTTGCTGCCATGTTGTCCAGGGTGATTACAAGAATTTCCACGTGGGTGATCGCGAGAATTCTACAGCGTGTTTTTTGGGGATCTGCAGAAGCCGTGAGAAGTCTTCTACGATGAGGGAGGCATTCCGTCTTCCTACAGTTAGCTGCAGTCTACTGTCTGTGCAGCTACTTGCAGACAAGCAAAGAGGGATATTCAAGAATCCTAATGCAGAAAATATGAGAGAAAATGCGTCTTGTGTTATTGGGAGATTAAAGCGTGATAAGACTTTATTTTATAATGCCAGAGACGTGCAGTTTTTACTTGTATTTTGTTTTATGCCGGCCAGTGTTTTGTGTTATAAGCAATTTTGCTAGGCGGGGGCTAGCATATCAGGTGGCCGAGCTATCTGTAAGGCCTAGGGTTTTTGATTAATAATATATTGTCCGTGTGTTCCCTGTGACCTATGGAATGTGGAGAACAGTGTAGAGGTGACGACCTGAGAGTAGCTGATGAATGAATTTCTGGGGGGTGGCGTGAGATAAAAGTGCTTAGTTCAACAAGTCAATGCACGACAGTTTTATGAACTCTTCTCAAAGTGCCTTTGTGAAACTGGATGCAGCTAGAACCGTGAGGCGCTATCGAACTGTGTGTTCGTATGTGCGTGTGCGCCTCTTTCTGTTAAAAGTGTCATACCCAAGCCTATGGGGGAATTTTGAGAGGGCTTCAAGTCACAGGCAAAGATGCCGTGGCGTTCGCGGGGGAAGTTTTTTATTAATAGTGTTTAGTGTCCGGTTGTTTGGGTAAGTGTTGAAGTGCTTTAGCCAAAGGGATGGCTTGTTTGATATCTTGTAAGATGTTCCATTTTATTAACTTTGTCTTTAAACTTGTGTGTACTTACCGGGATGTGTTCTGTATCTTTGAAACAGACGGATCTGGAATGCCGGGGGACAAAGAATTCCCAGAGGGGTGTAGACTTTTTTGGTGACTAGACATTGTACTGTTTTTGAGTTAGTCTGTAAGACTGGATTACTTGATTGATTGGTTTATTTATTTCTTTGTTAATAAACGTTAATGTTATGATGCAACTCTCTCATTTTCATTACCTGTTAGAATGGAGAGAAAGAGGTGGAGAGAGAGAGAGAGAGAGGCTGTGTGTGTAATGTTGTGTGTGGTTGCCTTCCGTTTCGTGTCACGCTTACCTTATGAATACTGGGGGAAGAATCCCCCCAGTTATATATATATATATATATATATATATATATATATATATATATATATATATAGTAAATCACACATGTTTATATTGAAATATTCAGAAAAAAAAAATTTAATTTCATATAGACTGCAGAATAAAGATGATCGAAACAATGGAAACGCAGTCTCTCTCTCTCTCTCTCTCTCTCTCTCTCTCTCTCTCTCTCTAGCCATGTAGCCATACTAAACATGTATAGTATACAGAGTTTCCTCTCATAACGTCTTTATGTGTGAACACCTGTCAGCAGTTTTTCAGTTTCTAATAATTTCATGTTCTGTTTCTATCGTGTTCTCATTTTCTGAAACACAAAACTACAAGAGTAGTAATACTGTAAATATAACCGCACTGTAAGCATGGCCACTACACATGAGGTACTAAGCCTTGGAGGCCTCAGATAAATGTGATAGCCATTTTTATCTCGGGGGAATCTTCGTTTGCAACAGAACTATCATAAGAAGAAATCTTTATTGTGAGATTCGCGCATGAAGAGATCTGCAAATTGCCTTCATGAGAACGATAGCCCCGAGCAGACAGATGAGACTGGTGTATAGGATGCCATGAGAGAGAGAGAGAGAGAGAGAGAGAGAGAGAGAGAGAGAGAGAGAGAGAGAGAGTTGGGTGGGGGATATTTCATGACAGGTTCGCTCTGTCGGGGGTAAGAATTATCTCGTCAACTTTACATTTTTATGGTGCACAGTGCATTTGACGAAGTACTGATCATTTAACGTCTGTTGTTTTGTCTCTCTCTCTCTCTCTCTCTCTCTCTCTCTCCTACCGGCCCTGAAACTGAAAGTTGGTCACTTAGTTTGTGAGATGAACGTGCTACTACTGCAACACGATAGCACACACGCACAGAGAGAGAGAAAGAGAGAAAGGGAGAGAGAGAGAGAGCTGCCAGGAGAGAGAGAGAGGGAGTGGGGTGGGGGATCAGGTGAAAGAATCAGTCGTAAAACCTAGAGGTGCGCTTCTGCTCAGGTTTCTCAAACATTGATGACGACGAGAACCGCCATTACCTGATTGCCAGAGTTGTTCAATGTTTGATTCTCGTGTGTGTGCTTATACAACGCTGCTGTAGTAGCTTCTTCTACTTACATGAAATATGAATGCGGGGTTCTTGGTGGGGTGGGGGCCCGGGTGGAGGGAGAAAGTCGGTGATACGTAATGCCGTGATACTGTTAAGTTCTCAGAAATGCGGCGAGTTTATAGCGCGCGAAGTGAATGAATTAGTGAGGCCAGAAAAAGACACTTCTTCCTCGTCGTGTACGGTGGCATCCTGGATATACGACGTACGATAATGACAGCACGGAGAAGGTGAATGTCTGCTACGCTGAAGTTTCAAAACGAGATTATTTTAGGATATCGAGATGCTGTTCCAGACAGACACGGACGCTCAGACAAACAGAAAGACGAACAGACAGAAAGACAGCCAGACGGAGAAAGTTATGGGCAGTGAAACGATTCGTGCCTGACCTCGATTACCTTTATTGTCATAGCAGAAATATGACCCCTGTTTACAAGGCTCTGTGACCATTCTGTGGAATTATTAATTGAGAGAGAGAGACAAAGACAGAGGCAGAGACAGAGAGAGAGAGATTATTATTATATACTTTGAATGTTTTCTATGTTCTGATGCTTAGTGATATCATTCATTAGGGCAGAGAGAGAGAGAGAGAGAGAGAGAGAGAGAGAGAGAGAGAGAGAGAATTGTTATTATTTGCTCTGTACGTGTTCCGTTTTGTGGCAGTAAACAACTTGATAAAAAAAGAAGAACGAAAGGGATCAGATAAATTCTTCAGAAAGTAAAGCTATCAGAAGAAAAATAACTTGATATAAGAGAAAGCCAATATGAATTAGATCAATTCTTCTTGTCAAAGGAAAAACAGCTTGATAAAAGAGAGGAAAAAAGCTTAGATAAATTACTCAGAAGGTAAAACTTTTAGAGGGAAAAACATCTTGATAAAAGAGAGAGAGAGAGAGAGACCTTACCTTACAGACCTTACAGTTCGTTCGGGTTGCCCCAGGTCCCTCAGTGTGAGGCGCCTCTAATGTCTGCCAGAGAGTTGCTAGTACATCTTCCGGTATATTTTGCATCTTCCAATCTTGGATGGTCTGGGATGCAGTTTAGATATTTGTCGAGCTTATTCTTAAACACATCTACGCTCACTCCTGATATATTCCTCAGATGAGCTGGCAACGCATTGAATAGACGCTGCATTATCGATGCTGGTGCGTAGTGGATTAATGTTCTGTGTGCTTTCCTTATTTTTCCTGGTATAGTTTTGGGCACTATTAATCTACCTCTGCTTGCTCTTTCTGATATTTTTAGTTCCATGATATTTTCTGTTATTCCTTCTATCTGTTTCCATGCCTGAATTATCATGTAGTTCTCTTCTCTTTCTAGACTATATAATTTTAAGGATTGTAGTCTTTCCCAGTAGTCTAGGTCCTTAACTTCTTCTATTCTAGCTGTAAAGGACCTTTGTACACTCTCTATTTGTGCAATATCCTTTTGATAGTGTGGGTACCATATCATATTGCAATATTCAAGTGGACTACGAACATATGTTTTATAAAAGCAATAATCATGTGTTGTTCAGCTTTTTCTTGTTTTTGCAAGTGCCGTAACAACATTCCCATTTTTGCTTTACATTTTGCCAACAGAATGGCTATTTGATCATTGCATAACATGTTCCTATTCATCATCACACCAAGGTCTTTAACTGCTTCCTTATTTGTGATTGGTCTCATTATTAGGTCCCCTATATGCATATAGCTTTCCTTCTCTGTCTCCATAATTTATTGATTCAAATTTATCAGAGTTAAATACCATCCTATTTACCTCTGCCCAATCATATACTTTGTTAAGGTCTCTTTGTAGAGCGTTCCTATCTTCATCACAAGTAATTTCTCTACTTATTCTTGCGTCATCAGCGAAACTACTCACTACCGAATCCTTAACATTACTGTCTATGTCTTCAATCATAATAACAAACAATATTGCAGCTAGCACCGTACCTTGTGGCACACCGGATATTACCTTGGTTTCATCCGATTTCTCATCGTTTGCAATAACTATCTGTTTTCTGTTGTGTAAAAATTCTTTTAACCATCTTCCTACTTTATCTACGATATTGTGTTTTCTAATTTTCTTTGCTAATATATTATGGTCTACTTTGTCAAAAGCTTTTGCAAAGTCTAGATAAACCACATCTGTTTCATTTCCGCTTTTCATATTTTTGAATATGTTCTCACGGTGGACTAACAGTTGGGTTTGTGTACTTTTCCCGGGTACGAAACCGTGTTGCCCTATATTAAACAAATTATTTTTTATTAAATGTTTCATAATATTTTTCTTCATTACCCTTTCATACACTTTCATAATATGTGATGTTAGACTCACAGGCCTATAATTACTTGCCTCTAGTCTTGATCCACTTTTGAAAGTAGGGGTGATATATGCTAATTTGTGCTCATCATAAATCTTGCCTGTATCTACACTTTGTCTTAATAATATTGCAAGTGGCTTTGCGATAGAATGAACTACTTTCTTTAACAAAATAGCAGGGATTCCATCAGGCCCTGCAGCAGCTCCATTTTTAATTTCATTAATTGCCTGCACAATATCAGCTTCATTAATTTCTATGTCAGCTAAATATTCACTATTTTCGTCCCTTACTTCTATATCATTATCTTCATTATCTATTCTAGGGGTGAATTCTCTCTTATATCGTTCTGGCCAGTTATGTTGCAAATTTCCTTTTTTTCATTCGTTAATCAATCCTTCTTCAATTCTCAGAGGGCCTATTTCTATTCTTCTTTTATTCATCTTCTTCGCATATGAGTATAATAGTTTGGGGTTTTGCTTGATATTTAAAAGGTTTTTTCTTCCAAGTCCCGTTTTTCATTTTCTTTTGATTGTATAATCTTTTGTTCTGCATTTTCTATCTTACTTTTTAGTTCTATAACTTTCCATGCATTTTTTTCTTTTGCAAGACCTTTTTTCCACTTTCTGATTTTCTGGAACAAGATCCTTCTGTCTCTTGGTATGCATGACTGATGTTTACTTTTCTTCTTCGGTATATATTTATCCACTATTTTCTCCAATATTTTATATAATATCTCCGTATTTTACCCTTATTGTCATCACTTACGAAAATGTTATCCCAATCTTTGTTTAATTCTTCATTAATTTCTGACCATTTTTATAATTTTTACTGTAGAAGTTGTATTTTCCATATCCTTCCCACTTTTTCATTTCTTGCTTATCTCTATTTTCCACTTGCTTTGGAATGAACCTGTTAATTCTATGACATTATGATCTGAAATACTCGCATTATAAACTATTATTTCTTTAACATAATTCATCTCGTTCACAAATACTAGGTCTAAAGTATTTCCTTTCTTTTGTTGGCAGGTGATTTATTTGTTTGAATGTTGTATTTCTAGTAGCATATCTAATAGCTTTTCAAATTGCCTCTTATCTTCTGCACTACTATTACTCTCTTTTTTATATGTATAAGTACAACCACAGTCTCCTATTCGTTCTTTCCATTCTACGAAAGGAAAGTTGAAGTCACCAGATAGGAGAATAGTCCAGTCCTTGTGATTTCTACATATATCATCCAATTTTTTGTTTTCAATTATTAAGTCAAACTCTTTAGTATTAGGAGGTCTATATATTTACTATGTTCATCAATTTTTCAGATT
This sequence comes from Macrobrachium nipponense, assembly GCF_015104395.2. Taxonomy (NCBI): domain Eukaryota; kingdom Metazoa; phylum Arthropoda; class Malacostraca; order Decapoda; family Palaemonidae; genus Macrobrachium; species Macrobrachium nipponense. The sequence continues at coordinate 61,745,778 of NC_061090.1, read as the reverse complement.
CAAATTCTACCGCTATTAGTTCACATTCTGAGTTACTATATTTCTCATATATTTTTTTCCTTGTTTTTTGTCTTTCCCATATATTGCGGTTCCCCCTTGATTCCTATTTTTTCTATCTGATCTATAAGTTTGGAACTCTTTTATTTTATCATCATTCCCAGTCTCTGGGAATACCAGGTTTCAATTATATTCATAGATATTCTATTTTCTTTTCAATTTGGGGTTAGTTCTTTTTCTAAGTACTACTCTTTTTTTTTTGAAGTTACTCGTAACTAAAACCCGGCGCATTCATCAATATGATGGTTTGCGTGTTTTCTCCTTCATTTAATATTGGTAGTAATAAGGATTTTCCCATGTCTCTTTCCTGTTCTGGTATGTTGTTCTTTTTTTCATTTCCAGAAATTCTGACATTAAAAAATCCAACTTTTCCATAATATTTGATCTTCCTTCATCATAATTATTCATTTTGTGTCTGAATCTGCAATTTTCTCCGTTTCTGCAATATCCTCTTGCATAATAAATACAGTTATTATCTCGAGTAGAATTTCGGAGCTGATGCTTTGAAATTTTTTGCTGACACCTCTGCATATCTCATTGGTGGTTTGCTTTTCTCTTTTACCTGATATTCTTGATTTCTCTCTTTATTTGTTTCTTTCTTATTTGGATATACTTGGTTGGCTATTTATTTGATTATGATTCATGGCTACAGGGTGCATATATTTGCATTTTTTTGTCGAACTTACATCCTTTTCCTTCTTTTAGGTTTTTACATATTTTTTGGATGCAGATCTCTGCAAATCATCCCCATAGCCATAAGTAGGCACATTTACCATATATTTCATAGTTTGACATACCTTAGGATGTTTGTAGTAACATCTTTCTCCAAATCTGCAATTCCCTCTTTTCAAAAGGTTGCAGATTTTGTCTTTCTTGTCTATTTTTTCCTCTTTCCCGTCATTGTGTAGATCTGGGTAGAGCCTCTTCGGGATTTGCTTTTCTGTTGTCATATCGTAATTTATTTCTTCGTAGGTATGCTGCTTTATTGCCTCATATGTAGTATCAATGAGTATCTCTGCATCCATACTTTTATCTTGTTCTTTGTTTTCTTATTTTTTTTTTTTTTTTCTGTCATTTCATTTTGTTTACTTCTCTTCCGTTTTCCTCTTCTTTTTCTTCTTCTTCTTCCTCTTCTTCTTCATCCTCAACTATTTGTACATTCAATCTTGATTTAATAACATTGTCTATCCATGATAGACATGTTGAACAAAAAATTCTTGTATCTTTTCTCAAATCTTGCATTACCTCAGCACACTGTGGATGGGTCGGAATGTTGCATGCAGCACATTTTCTGATTAGGTTTTGTGGATTGACTATGCTATACCAAACTTACACAGTTTGCATGCTTTTGGCATTCTTTTTCCTAATGCATCAATTAGGATATTCACAAGATTCACCTTATTCATTTTCTGTGTCGGAATATGTTGGTTTATGTATATTTTCTTTATGAGTCTCTTGACCACTTGGATTTTATTTGGAACTTCTTCAATTATTTTCAAGATGTTTTCATTAGATTTGTTCCAGTTTGAAGGATTATATCCTTCTAATATATCTATGAATGCTTTTGTATCTTTTTGGTTAGGACTGTTGCTGATTTCATAGATGAGAAATGCCAGTTCCCTTCCTGCTACCTCATCGTATTGCGAATCCGCCAAGCAAGCTAAATTACGCCACCTCTTCCCGCAGTTGGAACTTACTGCCATCTTGTTCTGATTTCAGTATTACACTTGTTAAACTAACTTAGAAGACGCTTTATCCTACTATTTTCACACTAATCTTATCACCGATAGTTCACGAACACTTCTAGATATTTCTCAAATTCTAGTCGTATGTTAAACTTGTGATATCTGTTGATTAATCTGACTTCACGCGGGTACGTCTCACCAAGCAAGATGGCTACTACGAGAGAGAGAGAGAGAGAGAGAGAGAGAGAGAGAGTGAGAAGAAAGAGTTTAGATAAATTACTCGGAAGGTAAAACTTTTAGAGGAAAAACAACTTAATAAAAGAACGAAACAAAAAGAAATAGATAAATTCTTCGGAAGTGTAAACGTTGAAGAAAAGGAAATGAAAGTAAAGTTTGCTTACAGGCAGAAATAACAAAAAAAAGAAACACGAAACAACAAGAAAAACAACAACACCAAGAGACACGAAACAGGACACTTTTATTCCCATGATAAGTTGTCGTCGACGAGAGAGAGAGAAAGAGAGAGTATACGATAAAACTTCAATAACATAAGTTCCTTTTCTGATAACAGATTCCTCTTGCTGCCTTCTGGAGATGCCATTGTGCAATGATTGATTGATTTTTCGTAACTTTGCTGTTGCAACTTTCGAATTTTGCAACTTGAAAAATTTCTCAGAATTGGAAAAGAAAACAATTCTTTTGTATTAAAAAAAAAAAAAAAAAAAAAGTTTTTTGATAAGATTCAATTTCTCCTCAACGATTACATTTCTTTTACTGCGTTCTCGTTGCTGAATTTTTCTATTAATAATTTAATGCCATATTACCATTTGTATATATAAGGATAATATATCTTTTTCTATTAATAATTTAATGCCATATTATTTAGAATATATATATATATATATATAATATATATATATATAATATATATAATATATATATATATATATATATATATATTTATATATATATATAGATATATGCATACATATATATATACATACACACACACACACACACACACATATATATATATATATATATATATAATATATATATCCATAGATAATATATATATATTAGTATATATATATATATATATATTATATATATATATACATAATATATGTATATATATTAGATATATATATTATATATATTATATTATATATATATATATATATATATATATATATATATATTTTTATAATATATATAGACTTATATATATATATATTATATTATGTTTAATACATTATATATGTATATATATATATATATATATATATATATATTTATATATATAATTATATATGTATATTATATATATATTATATATATTCATATATATGTATTATAATTTATATTTATATATATATATAATATATTAATTATAATAATTATAATTTATATATAATATCTATATATATATATATATATATATATATATAATATATATATAATTATATGTAATATATATATATATATATAATATAATATATAATATATATATATATTTTATATATATATAACATATATATAATATAATATATTATATTATATAAATAATATATATATAATGAAAATATAATATAATAAATATATATATATATATATATAACTAATACTTTTAAAAAATATATGAATGTCTATAGACTATCATCAAAAGAATGAATTAATGAATTCATGAATAGGGTATATCCTCTGAATAATAATAATAATAATAAAAATAATAAGAGTAATCAGATACAGCGCAGGAATAGTGGAATGGACGAAGGCAGAACTCCGCAGCATAGATCAGAAAACCAGGAAACATATGACAATACACAAAGCACTACACCCAAGAGCAAAAGCCCTCCACTAGAGCCTGTGCAAGAAACATCAGCTACCTTGCAGTAATAAGTGGTACGAGCACCAACCCGAGGGAGTGATAGAAAACGATCACGCAAAGATCCTCTGGGACTATGGTATCAGAACGGATAGGGTGATACGTGCAAACAGACCAGACGTGACGTTGATTGACAAAGTCAAGAAGAAAGTATCACTCATTGATGTCGCAATACCATGGGACACCAGAGTTGAAGAGAAAGAGAGGGTAAAAAAAAAAATGGGTAAGTATCAAGATCTGAAAATAGAAATAAGAAGGATATGGGATATGCCAGTGGAAATCGTACCCATAATCATAGGAGCACTAGGCACGATCCCAAGATCCCTGAAAAGGAATCTAGAAAAACTAGAGGCTGAAGTAGCTCCAGGATTCATGAAGAAGAGTGTGATCCTAGAAACGGCACACATAGTAAGAAAAGTGATGGACTCCTAAGGAGGCAGGACGCAACCCGGAACCCCACACTATAATATAAATACCACCCAGTCGAATTGGAGGACTGTGATAGAGCAAAAAAAAAAAAAAAAAAAAAAAAAAAAAATAAAAAAAAAAAAAAAATAATAATAATAATAATAATAATAATGATAATAATAATAATGAACAACTCCAGCATTGTATCTCAAATCACCATGCACCCAAATGGATGACCACAGGAAGAACATCCTTAGTACAAAAAGACAAGAGTAAGGGCGGATATAGCCAGTAACTACAGGCCTATCACCTGCCTACCAATAATGTGGAAGTTACTAACAGGTATCATCAGTGAAAGGCTATACAATTACCTAGAGGAGACAAACACCATCCCCCACCAACAGAAAGGCTGCAGAAGGAAGTGTAGGGCACAAAAGACCAGCTCCTGATAAACAAAATGGTAATGAAGAACAGTAGGAGAAGGAAAACCAACCAATAAGCATGGCATGGATAGACTATAAGAAAGCCTTCGACATGATACCACACACATGGGTAATAGAATGCCTGAAAATATATGGGGCAGAGGAAAACACCATCAGCTTCCTCAAAAATACAATGCGCAACTGGAATACAATACTTAGAAGCTCTGGAATAAGACTAGCAGAGGATAGTATCAGGAGAGGGATCTTCCAGGGCGACTCACTGTCCCCACTACTCTTCGTAGTAGCCATGATTCCCATGACAAAAAGTACTACAGAAGATGGATGCCGGGTACCAACTCAAGAAAAGAGGCAACAGAATCAACCATCTGATATTCATGGACGACATCAAGCTGTATGGTAAGAGCATCAAGGAAAATAGATACCCTAATCAGACTGTAAGGATTGTATCTGGGGGACATCAGGATGGAGTTTGGAATAGAAAAATGCGCCTTAGTCAACATACAAAAAGGCAAAGCGAGAACTGAAGGGATAAAGCTACCAGATGGGAGCAACATCAAACACATAGATGAGACAGGATACAAATACCTGGGAATAATGGAAGGAGGGGATATAAAAACACCAAGAGATGAAGGACACGATCAGGAAAGAATATATGCAGAGACTCAAGGCGATACTCAAGCCAAAACTCAACGCCGGAAATATGATAAAAGCCATAAACACATGGGCAGTGCCAGTAATCAGATACAGCGCAGGAATAGTGGAATGGACGAAGGCAGAACTCCGCAGCATAGATCAGAAAACCAGGAAAACATATGACAATACACAAAGCACTACACCCAAGAGCAAATACGGACAGACTATACATAACACGAAAGGAAGGAGGGAGAGGACTACATAAGTATAGAGGACTGCGTCAACACCGAGAACAGAGCACTGGGGGGCAATATCTGAAAACCAGTGAAGACGAGTGGCTAAAAAGTGCATGGGAAGAAGGACTAATAAAAGTAGACGAAGACCCAGAAATATACAGAGACAGGAGAATGACAGACAGAAAACAGAAGACTGGCACAACAAACCAATGCACGGACAATACATGAGACAGACTAAAGAACTAGCCAGCGATGACACATGGGCAATGGCTTACAGAGGGGAGAGCTAAAGAAGGAAACTGAAGGAATGATAACAGCGGACAAGATCAGGCCCTAAGAACCAGATATGTTCAAAGAACGATAGACGGAAATAACATCTCTCCCATATGTAGGAAGTGCAATGCGAAAAATGAAACATAAACCACATAGCAAGCGAATGCCCGGCACTTGCACATAACCAGTACAAAAAGAGGCATGATTCAGTGGCAAAAGCCCATCCACTGGAGCCTGTGCAAGAAACATCAGCTACCTTGCAGTAATAAGTGGTACGAGCACCAACCTGAGGGAGTGATAGAAAACGATCACGCAAAGATCCTTCTGGGACTATGGTATCAGGACGGATAGGGTGATACGTGCAAACAGACCAGGACGTGACGTTGATTGACAAAGTCAAGAAGAAAGTATCACTCATTGATGTAGCAATACCATGGGACACCAGAGTTGAAGAGAAAGAAAGGGAAAAAATGGATAAGTATCAAGATCTGAAAATAGAAATAAGAAGGTATGGGATATGCCAGTGGAAATCGTAACCCATAATCATAGGAGCTCTAGGCACGATCCCAAGATCCCTGAAAAGGAATCTAGAAAAAAACTAGAGGCTGAAGTAGCTCCGGGCCATCATGCAGAAGAGTGTGATCCTAGAAACGGCACACATAGTAAGAAAAGTGATGGACTCCTAAGGAGGCAGGATGCAACCCGGAACCCACACTATAAATACCACCCAGTCGAATTGGAGGACTGTGATAGAGCAAAAAAAAAAAATAAATAATAATAATAGTAATTATTATTACTATTATTATTATTATTATTAAAAATGTGGCGCCGTGATTAAGTTAAGTTAAGCAACATTGGGGCTGGTCAGTCGTTGGATGGGTGACCGCTCTCCTCGGCGTTGATTCCTTGGGAAAGGATCTTCGCCATAATTTCCTCTGTCTACTCAGCTGTAAATGAGTACCTATCCCTGATGGGGTAGGGTCCAGCTATGGGTTAAATAGCAAAACTCAGCAATGATGGAAAGAAATGAAGGAATAAACGACAACGACGTAAATGGAACCTCTGGCAACGAGGAGCTTCGTCCGGCAACCAGGTATTCAACCCAATTGAAGGGGAAGACGGTCAGGTACTTGGAGGTTGTCATCCAGCAAACTGACCACACAAACGAACAGTAATCAACAGCCTGAGATTGGAGCTACAGAAGCAAAAAGGAAGAATTGGACAAGGATAATAATAATAATAATAATAATAATTACAAAAATTAAGACAACAAATAAAGCAGGTGCTTGAATGCAAGCGTTCATTGCAAAGCTCAAAAATGTTTCCAGCTAAAAAAAAAAAAAAATCAATAAAAGGGACATTATATCCCTCCTTCGTCAAGGCACAGTCGCTTGACAATGCCTCCAGTATCGGTCTGGAAGCGTGACTAGAAGTTTTAAGAATCTGCCTCAAGATCCCTAATCCTAGAACTATGCGTAGCCAGCGCCGAAAAACTTCTTCCGGGCCCAAGAAAACGAATCTGATAATGGCGACGCGAATGGCAATTTGCTGATGTTGTTGTTGTTGTTGTTGTTCATCTTCTTCCCGGGGTTCTTGACAGGAAAGCGAGACCGTCCTGAGAGCATAGGAGTTGTTTTCCGATAATTTCTGCATAGTTTAGTCGTTTCGTTAAACTTTGTCCCCTCTGGCCGAAAAAAGAAGAGAGCGAGCCAGTTTTCTCCAGGATTAGAGGACAGAATTAGAGATTTTCTTATGGGTTTAGTTTTACATTTAGTCTGTTTATGACAATATCTCGCGAAAGTCTAACTAAAAGTAGACATTACCAGTGCTGAAATTCCAGCTGATCTCGACAGACACCCAGAAGGAAGACTTGGTTCGTTACGAAACCCCACGAAAATATGCCAGGTAACAGCTTTCCGTTTACAACGACACGACAATGAACGCAACTCCACAGGCAGGCAGGCGGGGAAGGGAAGCAGGCAATCCCGCTGAAAAAGAACGCCAGGCAGAAGTTATACACAGGTTAAGATTCCGAGAGTTGGAAAAGGCGATATGGCTCTTTTGATGCGAATACTTGGTAAACTTGGAAGCGTTTAAGGGTAATATTATTGCAGAGGCAGACGGGGGGAAGGTGAACTTAACTTTTCACCCAAATTCTCGTGGTGTTCTGAGCATACATCTTGGGAATAATTTCTTTAGATAGAAGTGAAAAGAATGAGCTGAGTAAATCTTATAATTTTCTAAGCATATAATACAGATTTTTCTTTATTATTATTATTATTATTATTATTATTATTATTATTATTATTATTATTATTATTATTATTATTATTATTATTATTATTATTATTATTATTTAGAAGACGAACCCTATTCATATGGAACAAGCTTCCCAAGAATATAGTGTTCATGAGAAAGAAGTAGCAGAAGGAAATAGGAAACAATGAAAGAAGAGATCAGTTATTAGGGAAGTAAACATACCTAAAAAAATTAATAAGTAGATAGAATAAAATGTAAGTAAATTATTCATATAATATAAGAAGTTTTTTTTAGGGCAGTAATGCATTGCTATATGCTTGAACTTCTGAGATTCCAGCTGAAGAACATCTATATTTTATCTGTCAGGTAATAGCAGTGCGATCTATTGTTTGGTTTTTGTCATGTAATCTCAGAGCTATCTATTGTTTGGTTTTTGTCAGGTAATAGCAGCGCCATCTATTGTTTGGTTTTTGTCAGGTAATAGCAGCGCCATCTATTGTTTGGTTTTTGTCATGTCATCACAGTGCAATCTATTGTTTGGGTTTTGTCAGGTCATCGCAGCGCCATCTATTGTTTGGTTTTTGTCAGGTCATCACAGCGCCATCTATTGTTTGGTTTTTGTCAGGTAATAGCAGCGCCATCTATTGTTTGGTTTTTGTCAGTTCATCGCAGCGCCATCTATTGTTTGGTTTTTGTCAGGTAATAGCAGCACCATCTATTGTTTGGTTTTTGTCAGGTCATCGCAGCGCCATCTATTGTTTGGTTTTTTTCAGGTCACAGGTCATCGCCTAATATGTCCTAAATTTTAAAAATGACTTTTATTATATTATGCTCACTTTACCAATGAAAAGAGGTGTGATTGGTATATTTTACTATGGTTCAGAGCTGAATGGACCAGTTCACCTGAAGAGGAGCATATATATATATATATACATATATATATATATATATATATATATATTATATATATATATATGTATCTATATTATCCGGTTGACTTAAACTACTGAAAAGCCCTGCTTTACGTAGCTTGGAGCAAAACCAGCATGTCAGATATTATCATCTTTGTTTATTAGAAAAAAAAATAACACATCAGTAACTTTAAATTACGAAGGCATCCAAAAGAGCTAGGAGAGAGAGATAAGACATGCGCACTGAGAGGTTCATCTTCCGGGAACTGATATACGAATTAAGCAAGCATCGAACTTCATCTTATTTCAACGGTTTTTACCTGAAAGACATTATTACCTCCAAGGTTCTCTCATAATTTCATTAGTACTCCCTCGAATGTCCACAGTCAGATGACATTATTGCCAGGATAAAGCAATTTCCACTTTTCTACTTAAAACTTTGTAGCTCCCTTTCCAGCACATTCTGGCAACTGCGATGAATTAGTTGTTTTTATTTTCTTTATTTGACATTTTAATTCTCTTACTGCGACGCCATCTGACAATGAAATCAAACGATCGTTACTAGTTTTCAAAATCCTTTTACAGAGCCCAAAGCCCATTTTCTAGTCTCTAAATGCCCATTTTCAAACTACAAATGCCATTTTCCTCCAAATGCCCTTTTCCAGACTCCAAACGCCCTTTTTCTAGTTTCCAAATGCCAGACTCCAGACGCCCTTTTCCAGACTCCAAACACCCTATTCCAGTTTACAAATGCCCTTTTCCAGTCTCCAAACTCCCTTTTCCAGTCTCCAAACTCCCTTTCCCTGTCTCCAAACACCTGTTTCCAGTCTCCAAACTCCCTTTCCCTGTCTCCAAACACCTTTTTCCAGTCTCCAAACACCTGTTTCCAGTCTACAAACTCCCTTTCCCAGTCTCCAAACTCCCTTTCCCTGTCTCCAAACACCTGTTTCCAGTCTCCAAACTCCCTTTCCCAGTCTCCAAACTCCCTTTCCCTGGCTCCAAACACCTTTTTCCAGTCTCCAAACTCCCTTTCCCTGTCTCCAAACACCTGTTTCCAGTCTCCAAATTCCCTCTCCCTGTCTCCAAACACCTTTTTCCAGTCTCCAAATTCCCTCTCCCTGTCTCCAAACACCTGTTTCCAGTCTCCAAATTCCCTCTCCTGTCTCCAAAACACCTTTTTCCAGTCTCCAAATTCCCTCTACCTGTCTCCAAACACCTGTTTCCAGTCTCCAAATTCCCTCTCCCTGTCTCCAAACACCTGTTTCCAGTCTCCAAATTCCCTCTCCCTGTCTCCAAACACCTTTTTCCAGTCTCCAAATTCTCCCTGTCTCCAAACACCTGTTTCCAGTCTCCAAATTCCCTCTCCCTGTCTCCAAACACCTTTTTCCAGTCTCCAAATTCCCTCTCCCTGTCTCCAAACACCTTTTTCCAGTCTCCAAATTCCCTCTCCCTGTCTCCAAACACCTTTTTCCAGTCTCCAAATTCCCTCTCCCTGTCTCCAAACACCTTTTTCCAGTCTCCAAACTCCTTTTCCCTGTCTCCAAACACCTTTTTCCAGTATCCAAATTCCCTCTACCTGTCTCCAAACACCTTTTTCCAGTCTCTAAATTCCCTCTCCCTGTCTCCAAACACCTGTTTCCAGTCTCCAAACTCCCTTTCCCTGTCTCCAAACACCTTTTTCCAGTCTCCAAACTCCCTTTCCCTGTCTCCAAACACCTTTTTCCAGTCTCCAAATTCCCTTTCCCTGGCTCCAAACACCTTTTTCCAGTCTCCAAATTCCCTTTCCCTGGCTCCAAACACCTTTTTCCAGTCTCCAAACTCCCTTTCCCTGTCTCCAAACACCTTTTTCCAGTCTCCAAATTCCCTTTCCCTGGCTCAAACCATTTTTCCAGTCTCCAAATTCCCTTTCCCTGGCTCCAAACACCTTTTTCAGTCTCCAAACTCCCTTTTCCTGGCTCCAAACACCTTTTTCCAGTCTCCAAACTCCCTTTCCCTGTCTCCAAACACCTGTTTCCAGTCTCCAAACTCCCTTTCCCTGTCTCCAAACACCTGTTTCCAGTCTCCAAACTCCCTTTCCCTGTCTCCAAACACCTGTTTCCAGTCTCCAAACTCCCTTTCCCTGTTTTTTTGGTTCAACATGTCTATCATGGATAGACAATGTTATTAAATCAAGATTGAATGTACAAATAGTTGAGGATGAAGAAGAAGAGGAAGAGGAAGAAGAAGAAGAAAAAGAAAAGAAGAGGAAAACAAAACGGAAGAGAAGTAAACAAAAATGAAATGACAGAAAAAAATAAGGAAAACAAAGAACAAGATAAAAGTATGGATGCAGAAATACTCATTGATACTACATATGAGGCAATAAAGCAGCATACCTACGAAGAAATAAATTACGATATGACAACAGAAAAGCAAATCCCGAAGAGGCTCTACCCAGATCTATACAATGACGGGAAAGAGGAAAAAATTAGACAAGAAAGACAAAATCTGCAATCTTTGAAAAGAGGGAATTGCAGATTTGGAGAAAGATGTTACTACAAACATCCTAAGATATGTCAAAACTATGAAATATATGGTAAATGTGCATACTTAGATGGATATGGGGATGATTGCAGAGATCTGCATCCAAAAATATGTAAAAACCTAAAAGAAGGAAAAGGATGTAAGTTCGATAAAAAAATGAAATAGAATATGCACCCTGTAGCCATGAATCATAATCAAATAAATAACCAACCAAGTAATAAAATCCAAAATAAGAAAGAAACAAATAAAGAGAGAAAATCAAGAATATCAGGTAAAAGAGAAAAGCAAACCACCAATGAGATATGCAGAGGTGTCAGCAAAAAATTTCAAAGCATCAGCTCCGAAATTCTACTCAAGAGATAATAACTGTATTTATTATGCAAGAGGATATTGCAGAAACGGAGAAAATTGCAGATTCAGACACAAAATGAATAATTATGATGAAGGAAGATCAAATATTATGGAAAAGTTGGATTTTTTAATGTCAGAATTTCTGGAAATGAAAAAAAGAACAAACATACCAGAACAGGAAACGAGACATGGGAAAATCCTTATTACTACCAATATTAAATGAAGGAGAAAACACGCAAACCATCATAGTGATGAATGCGCAGGGTTTAGTTACGAGTAACTCAAAAAGAAAAATAGAGTACTTAGAAGAACTAACCCAAAATGAAAAGAAAATAGATATAATGAATATAAGTGAACCTGGTATTCCCAAGAGACTGGGAATGATGATCAAATAAAAGGGTTCCAAACTTATAGATCAGATAGAAAAAATAGGAATCAAAGGGGGTGGAAACCGCATATATGGAAAGACAAAAAAAAAACAAAGGAAAAATATATGAGAAAATAGTAACTCAGAATGTGAACTAATAGCGGTAGAATTTGAATCTGAAAAATTGATGAACATAGTAATATATAGACCCCCTAATAATAAAGAGTTTGACTTAATAATTGAAAAAATTGGATGAATATATGTAGAAATCACAAGGACTGGACTATTCTCCTATCTGGTGACTTCAACTTTCCTCTCGTAGAATGGAAAGAACGAATAGGAGATTGTGGGGGTTGTACTTATACATATAAAAAAGAGAGTAATAGTAGTGCAGAAGATAAGAGGCAATTTGAAAAGCTATTCAGATATGCTACTAGAATACAACATTCAACAAATAAATCACCTGCCAACAAGAAAGGAAAATACTTTAGACCTAGTATTTGTGAACGAGATGAATTATGTTAAAGAAATAATAGTTTATAATGCGAGTATTTCAGACCATAATGTCATAGAATTAACAGTTCATTCCAAAGCAAGTGAAAATAGAGATAAGCAAGAAATGAAAAAGGGGGAAGGATATGGAAAAATATAACTTCTACAGTAAAAAATATAAAAATGGTCAGAAATAATGAAGAATTAACAAAGATTGGGATAACATTTTCGTAAGTGATGACATAAGGGTAAATACGGAGATATTATATAAAATATTGGAGAAAATAGTGGAAAAAATATATACCGAAGAAGAAAAGTAAAACATCATTCATGCATACCAAGAGACAGAAGGATCTTGTTCCAGAAAATCAGAAAGTGGAAAAAAGGTCTTGCAAAAGAAAAAAATGCATGGAAAGTTATAGAACTAAAAAGTAAGATAGAAAATGCAGAACAAAAGATTATACAATCAAAAGAAAATGAAAAAACGGGACTTGGAAGAAAAAACCCTATTAAATATCAAGCAAAACCCCAAACTATTATACTCATATGCGAAGAAGATGAATAAAAGAAGAATAGAAATAGGCCCTCTGAGAATTGAAGGGAGATTAACGAATGAAAAAAAAGGAAATTTGCAACATTCTGGCAGAACGATATAAGAGAGAATTCACCCCTAGAATAGATAATGAAGATAATGATATAGAAGTAAGGATGAAAATAGTGAATATTTAGCTTGACATAGATATTAATGAAGCTGATATTGTGCAGGCTATTAATGAAATTAAAAATGGAGCTGCTGCAGGGGCCTGATGAATTCCTGCTATTTTGTTAAAGAAAGTAGTTCATTCTATCGCAAAGCCACTTGCAATATTATTAAGACAAAGTGTAGATACAGGCAAGATATATGATGAGCACAAATTAGCATATATTACCCCTACTTTCAAAAGTGGATCAAGACTAGAGGCAAGTAATTATAGGCCTGTGAGTCTAACATCACATATTATGAAAGTGTATGAAAGGGTAATGAAGAAAAATATTATGAAACATTTAATAAAAAATAATTTGTTTAATAAAGGACAACATGGTTTCGTACCCGGAAAAAAGTACACAAACCCAACTGTTAGTCCACCGTGAGAACATATTCAAAAATATGAAAAGCGGAAATGAAAACAGATGTGGTTTATTTAGACTTTGCAAAAGCTTTTGATAAAGTAGACCATATATTAGCGAAGAAAATTAGAAAAACACAATATCGTGGATAAAGTAGGAAAATGGTTAAAAGAATTTTTACACAACAGAAAAACACAGATAGTTATTGCAAACGACGAGAAATCGGATGAAGCCAAGGTAATATCCGGTGTGCCGCAAGGTACGGTGTTAGCTGCAATACTGTTTTGTTATTATGATTGAAGACATAGACAATAATGTTAAAGATTCGGTAGTGAGTAGTTTCGCAGATGACACAAAAAAATAAGTAGAGAAAAGTTACTTGTGATGAAGATAGGAACGCTCTACAAAGAGACCTTAACAAAGTATATGATTGGGCAGAGGTAAATAGGATGGTATTTAACTCTGATAAATTTGAATCAAAAATTATGGAGACAGAGAAAGAAAGCTATATGCATATAAGGGAACTAATAATGAGACCATCACAAATAAGGAAGCAGTTAAAGACCTTGGAGGTGGATGATGAATAGGAACATGTTATGCAATGATCAAATAAGCAACTCTGTTGGCAAAATGTAAAGCAAAAATGGGAATGTTGTTACGGCACTTCAAAACAAGAAAAGCTGAAACACTGATTATGCTTATAAAACATATGTTCGTAGTCCACTTGAATATTGCAATACGATATGGTACCCACACTATCAAAAGGATATTGCACAATAGAGAGTGTACAAAGGTCCTTTACAGCTAGAATAGAAGAAGTTAAGGACCTAGACTACTGGGAAAGAACTACAATTCTTAAAATTATATAGTCTAGAAAGGAGGAAGAGAAACGCTACATGATAATTCAGGCATGGAAACGATAGAAGGGATAGCAGAGGAAAATATCATGGAACTAAAAATATCAGAAAAAGAGCAAGCAGAGGTGATTAATAGTGCCCAAAACTATACAGGAAAAATAAGGAAAGCACACAGGACATTAATCCACCTACGCACCAGCATGATAATGCAGCGTCTATTCAATGCGTTGCCAGCTCATCGGAGGAATATATCAGGAGTGAGCGTAGATGTGTTTAAGAATAAGCTCGACAAATATCTAAACTGCATCCCAGACCATCCAAGATTGGAAGATGCAAAATATACCGGAAGATGTACTAGCAACTCTCTGGTAGACATTAGAGGTGCCTCACACTGAGGGACCTGGGGCAACCCGAACAAGATGTAAGGTCTGTAAGGTCTGTAAGGTCTCCAAACACCTTTTTCCAGTCTCCAAACTCCCTTTCCCTGTCTCCAAACACCTGTTTCCAGTCTCCAAACTCCCTTTCCCTGTCTCCAAACACCTGTTTCCAGTCTCCAAACTCCCTTTTCCTGTCTCCAAACACCTGTTTCCAGTCTCCAAACTCCCTTTCCCTGTCTCCAAACACCTGTTTCCAGTCTCCAAACTCCCTTTCCCTGTCTCCAAACACCTGTTTCCAGTCTCCAAACTCCCTTTCCCTGTCTCCAAACACCTTTTTCCAGTCTCCAAACTCCCTTTCCTTGTCTCCAAACACCTTTTTCCAGTCTCCAAACTCCCTTTCCCCCCTGTCTCCAAACACCTTTTTCCAGTCTCCAAACTCCCTTTCCCTGTCTCCAAACACCTGTTTCCAGTCTCCAAACTCCCTTTCCCTGTCTCCAAACACCTTTTTCCAGTCTCCAAACTCCCTTTCCCTGTCTCCAAACACCTGTTTCCAGTCTCCAAACTCCCTTTCCCTGTCTCCAAACACCTTTTTCCAGTCTCCAAACTCCCTTTCCCTGTCTCCAAACACCTGTTTCCAGTCTCCAAACTCCCTTTCCCTGTCTCCAAACACCTTTTTCCAGTCTCCAAACTCCCTTTGCCTGTCTCCAAACACCTGTTTCCAGTCTCCAAACTCCCTTTCCCTGTCTCCAAACACCTATTTCCAGTCTCCAAACTCCCTTTCCCTGTCTCCAAACACCTGTTTCCAGTCTCCAAACTCCCTTTCCCTGTCTCCAAACACCTTTTTCCAGTCTCCAAACTCCCTTTCCCAGTCTCCAAACACCTGTTTCCAGTCTCCAAACTCCCTTTCCCTGTCTCCAAACACCTGTTTCCAGTCTCCAAACTCCCTTTCCCTGTCTCCAAACACCTGTTTCCAGTCTCCAAACTCCCTTTCCCTGTCTCCAAACACCTGTTTCCAGTCTCCAAACTCCCTTTCCCTGTCTCCAAACACCTATTTCCAGTCTCCAAACTCCCTTTCCCTGTCTCCAAACACCTTTTTCCAGTCTCCAAACTCCCTTTCCCTGTCTCCAAACACCTTTTTCCAGTCTCCAAACTCCCTTTGCCTGTCTCCAAACACCTGTTTCCAGTCTCCAAACTCCCTTTCCCTGTCTCCAAACACCTATTTCCAGTCTCCAAACTCCCTTTGCCTGTCTCCAAACACCTGTTTCCAGTCTTCAACCTCCCTTTCCCTGTCTCCAAACACCTATTTCCAGTCTCCAAACTCCCTTTGCCTGTCTCCAAACACCTATTTCCAGTCTCCAAACTCCCTTTCCCTGTCTCCAAACACCTGTTTCCAGTCTCCAAACTCCCTTTGCCTCTCTCTCGTAGTAGTCATCTTGCTTGGTGAGACGTTCCTGGTCGAAGTCAGATTAATCAACAAATATCACAAGTTTAACATACGTCTAGAATTTGAGAAATATCTAGAAGTGTTCGTGAACTATCGGTGATAAGATTAGTGTGGAAATAGTAGGATAAAGCGTCTTCTAAGTTAGTTTATCAAGTGAAATACTGTAAATCAGAACAAGATGGCAGTAAGCTCCAACTGCGGAAAAAATGGCGAGATTTAGCTTGCTTGGCAGATTCGCAATACGATGAGGTAGCAGGAAGGGAACTGGCATTT
>NC_061090.1:61718589-61728694 GCF_015104395.2 Macrobrachium nipponense | reverse complement strand
ATATAAGGGACCTAATAATGAGACCATCACAAATAAGGAAGCAGTTTAAAGACCTTGGTGTGATGATGAATAGGAACATGTTATGCAATGATCAAATAGCAACTCTGTTGGCAAAATGTAAAGCAAAAATGGGAATGTTGTTACGGCACTTCAAAACAAGAAAGCTGAACACATGATATGCTTTATAAAACATATGTTCGTAGTCACTGAATATTGCAATATGATATGGTACCCACACTATCAAAAGGATATTGCAAAATAAATAAGAGAGTGTAACAAAGGCGTCCTTTTAACAGGCCTTAGAATAGAAGAAGTTAAGGACCTTGACTACTGGGAAAGACTACAATCATTAAAATTATATAGTCTAGAAAGGAGAAGAGAACGCTACATGATAATTCAGGCATGGAAACAGATAGAAGGAATAGCAGAAAATATCATGGAACTAAAAATATCAGAAAGAGCAAGCAGAGGTAGATTAATAGTGCCCAAAACTATACCAGGAAAAATAAGGAAAGCACACAGGACATTAATCCACTACGCACCAGCATCGATAATGCAGCGTCTATTCAATGCGTTGCCAGCTCATCTGAGGAATATATCAGGAGTGAGCGTAGATGTGTTTAAGAATAAGCTCGACAAATATCTAAACTGCATCCCAGACCATCCAAGATTGGAAGATGCAAAATATACCGGAAGATGTACTAGCAACTCTCTGGTAGACATTAGAGGTGCCTCACACTGAGGGACCTGGGGCAACCCGAACGAACTGTAAGGTCAGTAAGGTAAGGTCTCCAAACACCTGTTTCCAGTCTCCAAACTCCCTTTCCCTGTCTCCAAACTTCCTCTCCCAGTCTCCAAATTCCCTTTCCCTGTCTCCAAACACCTTTTCCCAGTCTCCAAACTCCCTTTCCCTGTCTCCAAACACCTTTTCCCAGTCTCCAAACTACCTTTTCCAGTCTCCAAACTCCCTTTCCCTGTCTCCAAACACCTTTTCCCAGTCTCCAAACTCCCTTTCCCTGTCTCCAAACACCTTTTCCCAGTCTCCAAACTCCCTTTCCCTGTCTCCAAACACCTTTTCCCAGTCTACAAACACATTTTTCCAGTCTCCAAACTCCCTTTTCCACTAACCAAACACATTTCTCCAGTCTCCAAACACATGTTTCAAGCCTCCAAACTCCCTTTCCCAGTCTCCAAACTCCCTTTTCCCCTCTCCAAACACCTGTTTCCAGTCTCCAAACTCCCTTTCCCAGTCTCCAAACTCCCTTTCCCAGTCTCCAAACTCCCTTTTCCAGTCTCCAAACACCTGTTTCCAGTCTCCAAACTCCCTTTCCCAGTCTCCAAACTCCCTTTCCCAGTCTCCAAACACCTGTTTCTAGTCTCCAAACTCCCTTTCCCAGTCTCCAAACTCCCTTTACCTGTCTCCAAACACCTGTTTCTAGTCTCCAAACTCCCTTTTCCAGTAACCAAACACCTTTCTCCAGTCTCCAAACACCTGTTTCTAGTCTCCAAACTCCCTTTCCCAGTCTGCAAACTCTCTTTTCCAGTCTCCAAACTCCCTTTTCCAGTCTCCAAACTCCCTTTCCCAGTCTCCAAACTCCCTTTTCCAGTCTCCAAACACCTGTTTCTAGTCTCCAAACTCCCTTTCCCAGTCTCCAAACTCCCTTTCCCAGTCCCCAAACACCTGTTTCTAGTCTCCAAACTCCCTTTCCCAGTCTCCAAACTCCCTTTACCTGTCTCCAAACACCTGTTTCTAGTCTCCAAACTCCCTTTTCCAGTAACCAAACACCTTTCTCCAGTCTCCAAACACCTGTTTCTAGTCTCCAAACTCCTTTCCCAGTCTGCAAACTCTCTTTTCCAGTCTCCAAACTCCCTTTTCCAGTCTCCAAACTCCCTTTCCCAGTCTCCAAACTCCCTTTTCCAGTCTCCAAACACCTGTTTCTAGTCTCCAAACTCCCTTTCCCAGTCTCCAAACTCCCTTTCCCAGTCTCCAAACACCTGTTTCTAGTCTCCAAACTCCCTTTCCCAGTCTCCAAACTCCCTTTACCTGTCTCCAAACACCTGTTTCTAGTCTCCAAAGTCCCTTTTCCAGTAACCAAACACCTTTCTCCAGTCTCCAAACACCTGTTTCTAGTCTCCAAACTCCCTTTCCCAGTCTGCAAACTCTCTTTTCCAGTCTCCAAACTCCCTTTCCCTGTCTCCAAACTCCCTTTTCCAGTCTCCAAACTCCCTTTCCCAGTCTCCAAACACCTGTTTCTAGTCTCCAAACTCCCTTTCCCAGTCTCCAAACACCTGTTTCCAGTCTACAAACTCCCTTTCCCTTTCTCCAAACACATTTTCCCAGTCTGTAAACTCCCTTTTCCAGTCTCCAAACGCCTTTTCTAGTTTCTCAACGCCCTTTATGCTCTCTACCAAAAACGAATGGTTTCATGTCAAAAGAAGTAATTCTCCAAAACTCCCTTTTTCCAGTCTCCAAACTCCCTTTACCCCTGTTCCTCCAAAACTCCCTTTCCCTGTCTCCCAAAACAAACCTGTTTTTGCTAGTCTCCAACTCCCTTTGCCCAGTCTTACCAAACTTCCCTTTTCCAGTAAAAAAAACCCCCAAAACAAAAAACCCCCTTTTGTCTCCAGTCTCTAACACCGTGTCTTTTTTTTTTAGTTTCAAGTTTTCAAACTCCCTTTCCCAGTCTGCAAACTCTCTTTTCCACTCTCCAAACACCTGTTTCCAGTCTCCAAACTCCCTTTCCCAGTCTCCAAACTTTCCCTCCCAGTCTCCAAACTCCCTTTCCCAGTCTCCAAACTCCCTTTCCCAGTCTCCAAACTCCCTTTCCCTTTCTCCAAACACATTTTCCCAGTCTGTAAACTCCCTTTTCCAGTCTCCAAACGCCTTTTCTATTTTCAAACGCCCTTTATCTCTCTCCAAACGAATGTTTTCAGTCAGAAGTAACTGTCTTTCTTAAATAGTAGATAACTTTGCAAATATTCCCCCAAAAATACCTCAGATTCCCCTTCTGTGCGAAGTTTGACCCCTTTTTCTTGATAAGCCAATTGATAAATTCACAAAAGATATCCTTAGTTACCTCTGGGGGGACAAAACTAAATAACACATGGTGGCTATTTCACTTTGAGCTTTTCTATTGAAAAATCCATTAATTAATTCATTCATTTTTATTCATTTGTACATGAATTTATTTATGTATTTATATTTTCCTTCCTCTGTTGATTAATTTGTTTATTTTTTTAATGTTTTTAATAATAAATTGATTAATTAATTAAGCAAGTAATTCATGCATTCATTTATTTGATAATTAATATATCTAATAATTAATAAATGAATGAATAAAAGAATTCATTTTAATTTTTGTTCAGTTCACAGGTATTAATTAATTAATTAATTAATTTATTTATTTATTTAATTATTTATTCACTCTTACCTATTATATTGCCGCCCACGGAGAAAGACATATATATAATATATATCTATATATATATATATATATATATATATATATATATATATATATATATATATATTTATATATATATATGTGTGTGTGTGTGTGTGTGTACATATATATATATATATATATATATATATATATATATATATATATATATATATATATATACATACATACATACATATATATATATATATATATATATATATATATATATATATATATATATATATACATACATGCATATATATATATATATATATATATATATATATATATATATATATTTAAGGGTTATCGCCTTGCAATTGTTTGACCTGCGATGATATCAGCAAGTGTCGGTTGGTATACATCACACCTTCGTCAAGTATCATTCATTGTGATGATATTTTCTAAGTCCCCATCAATCGTTACTTCTAGTATGAAGGTTTGAAGACGTTAAAACTCATAGTTAAATAATAAGTTATATTTAATAAGCTTACATCACAAATGATAGCTGCAAGAAGATTTGGATAGCTCTTCAAGCGGAGAGGTGTGGTAGAAGTCTGATATACAATTCTGTTTACAAGAACATAGTCGAGCGAAACATTGCTCAATTTCATACACACAAATGAACATACGAATCTAAGTCTGTCACGTAGGCACACACTGTGATGGGAACGACAACATGTTTTTCCCGGAGGGCATCGGTTGGCGTTACCTTTTTCAACAATGAAACGCTTTTCCAGGTGTCTACAAACTAAGATGTTATACAAAGCGACGTCAGAGCAACGTCAACGCAATGTCAACACTGCTTCAGTAATACATTACACTCCTGCAAGTTCTCATATGACCCCTTGGGTCATGAGTTTTGATTAACAATAATATTCATCATTTACAGAATGTCAAAATACATTCTTTATTATATGTAATATCTTACATAATGCTCGGTCCGCTATACAAAATCAAACATTAGATTATAGTTATGTAGAAAGTTTGACTTGCATTTGACTTGCAACAGTGTGACTTTTAGATATAAATGCAAAGATGTGATAAACATATAACTACCATCAAAGTGTTTAAAAAAAGGATATACAACTGGTTACATGTAAAAATCTGATATAGAAAATACTTATAAGTAAAACAAAATACATGAGGTACACAAATACAGATCCACGTATAAGGTATAAAACATATGCATATGATAGAATAGTAAATAATAATGATCACATGTGATGTATAATGATACAGTTGTATACTACTAATCATGAAGATACATATACTACAGAAAATACTAACGTACTTCTGATAATTGCAGGACATAAAAATTACCTGATAAAAATCATATATTAACTGAAATTAATGGTACCAAAATGTGATAAGATAGAAGGTAACAGATTGATTATAGGAGCTACCTGATTTGTTTATTCAAATAAATGATTAATATAAGTGATTAATATAGATTCCCAGTGCGTAGACGCAAAAAAATAATGATTCATAGTTTAACTTCAATATGCTTCAATTATGTACGCACATAAATAAAATGGTTAAGGTAGATTATATTTAAGATTCTCATGCTTTTCATATGGAATACATTGTCAAGGAGGTTTCTACTGCACATTTAGCTAGCGTCTCAAACACCATTTCACACAAGTCACAGTTCCAAACAACCTCCTTGAGTCAAATAAAATGGCCAATTTCAAATTGCTCTAAAATCAAATGCCTTAAGGGCCACTGGAAAATTGTCTGGGCAGGGTCCGACATTCTGTTGATCAGCCATACTTGTTCTCCTCATCCTACACCATGCAAATACGTTCGCGATGATTAAAATCACCACCAGCGCAAGGGTCATCGCTAGTAAAACGTAGAAACGAATGTCCTCCCTGGAGTAGTAAGCGTGGGAAGTATGGTCCATTGTAGTCAATTTCGACAGCTGGTGGGCCACCTTCTCATTAAAAGGCAAAGGCAGTGCTGGGATACGGGTGTTGGACCAAGAATAATTGACAAAATAAGCCCGCTCTCTTATGATGGTGCTTATTCCCCTTACAGTATAGTTGGTCGTTGCTCCACTGCAGTCGTCCGCAGCGACGAACAGTCTTGAAGATGTAGATGATCCGTCCGTGTATGCGACGTTAAACTCTTCAACTGCGAAGCGTAGCCAGGTTCCATTATTCAGCCTGTAAGCGAACTTATTCTCGTCAAAACGGTAAAGTAAATTCAGACAATGTTCAAGCCTACGAGGAAGAGAGCCGTTAAGGACTAGACCTAACTCACATGAATTCTCTGATGTATTATGGAATTCAAAAGAATCGGCTGTACAAACTTTACTACCCATGGCATTAGAACAATGAGTGAGCCGATCAAGGTCTCTGACGACCGTAAAAGTTTCTTTATTAGGGGAAATTAATACGTAGCCAGAAAAATTCGATGTTAGTGGTAGCGAGCTATTAGACATGTAAGTAGGAAACGGAGCTATTTTGTAAGATTTCCAGGCATCAGAAGAATCGAAGGGGATATTAATCATGATTCTGTAATTTTCTACACTTACTGAAATTAAGCTGTAATAAAATTCGATCTTATGTGCATCTAACAAAGGTGCATAGCCAAGTTTCTCACGTGCATTCTCTAAGGTTAATGTTAAATCTTTAATAGGCAAGAGATGCGGCGAAAGAACTCCCTTTGTAGCTAGCGTAATTGCTTCAACATAATCTTTGGATTTTTCAATAAAATGTGAAATTTTCCCATGGATATGATCTACCTTGGAATCGTAATATGCTAATGTTGCAAGTAAATATTGCACATCCATGATCTGATTTATATTTCTCTTGTTTTTTGTTCATTAATTTTAATACGATTTGCAACTCCTAAACCTTAACTTGCAACGGAGCCAAAAATACTGAGCACCGTGAATGGATTACGTCTTTCTATGTTATTGTGACCTATGGTCCACATAAGAAGTTCACGAGCTAAGCATTCTCCTTCAGCTGTCTTGTTTTGCAAATCATAAGACAACATCTCAGCTACGCCCAAAATCTGTGCCAGTGGATTCTCTGGGTTAAAAGGGAAATGACGCTTGTGCAACTGATCCAGTGATTCATCAAAACGTGATAAATCACTTTTAAGATTAATGACATCATCTTCTGGCAAGAAAATTGCTCGCAAATCAACTTCAAGAATTACGTTACTTGCTGTAATAAATACATCCTCAGTTCTTTCAATTATAGAGCCGTGTGTAAATGGGATATTTTTTGTTTTAACACTCCTCCCACATGAGAAGAATGTCTGAAAAAACAGTACCAATCTGAACAATATAAGTTTCATGTTGGAAACCTGCAAATAGTAAAATATATGTAATTACTCATGTTAAATTAGATATTTCTTATTCAAAACTAATAAAATATATTTTCATACAAATTTTATATATACTTTTTACCCTGTAAGTTTTATATAGGTACATATTTTCTCTCCTAGCCTTTCTTTCTTCCCCTTTTTTCATTAGCTACGAACATGAGCCAATGGAATAATCCGTATGTCAGTTGGGTTTGATATGTTTTGAATTTTTAGCCTATTGCCTTTAATAATTCTAGAATACTGAATGGGCCTTCAAAATTAGGCGTTAGCTTATAGTTCAAACCTTTGCACACATATATTTGGATATAGATTTGATCACCTACTGCATAATGTTTTGTTTGTTTAGCGATTTTATCTTGATTCCTTTTCATTATAATTTGTGCCTCTTCTAAATTCTTACAAAGTATATTATGTCGGCTTACACTTGCATCCATAATATCCCTTAGGGGATTTGATAAATTAGTGGTTGGCTTGAGTTTGTGGAAAGGCGTTCTAACGGGAGTACCGTATAAGGCCTCATGCGGTGTCATTTTTATAGATGCATGATATGAATGATTAAGAGTACTTAGAACCGCGGGAATCGCTATATCCCAGTTGGAATCCATACCCCCGAGTGTAACTCGTAGGACATTCAACACTTTCCTATTTACCCTTTCTACCAATCCGTTTGACTTTGGGTGATAAATCATGGTATTGATGTTCTTAATGCAAAGGAATTCACACAACGAGTTAAGGAAATGATTATTGAATTCTCCACCCGAGTCAGAGATTATCATGTGTGGAATTCCGTGTTTACAGATGTAGCACTCATAGAATTTCCTAGCGCATTCAATTGTGGTTTTTGTTTTTAGTGCCATTAATTCTGTATAACGTGTCAAGGCATCTGTTAACACTAAGAGGTGTTTATTTCCTCTGTCAGAGTCGTAAAACCCTGTTAATAAATCTAAGTGTACTCTTTCAAAGTGCTGATTTGGCACGGGATAGGCCCCTAAACTGACAGGTGTCTTAGTGTGTCCCTTGTTTTCATGACAAATGTGACGATTAGTTATGTAATTTTTTATATCTGTAAGCATTGTAGGCCAGTAAAATAGTGATTTGGCTTTCTGTGACATGATAGAGAACCCTGGATGACCATGTAAGGGATTAGAATGCAACCAGTTTAGGACGATTGGTATAAGAGAGATTGGTACTACTACCTGGTCGTTAGTCACCTGCAGTGTGCTTCGGGTTTTCCTCGTCACGGACCTACACAGAATATTACCTTTGATCACATAATTCTGCTGCACATACTTTATATATTCTTTTTATTTAGGATTTTCGTTCAAAGCATCTTCTATTTTGCTTAACTGCTGATCTTTTCTTTGTTCAGTTTGTACCAGTTCAGCACTCCAATGTGGGTCTTCAATGTGCACAATTGCTTGTGTTTGTGAATTTTCTTGTTCAGATACAGTTTTAACAATGGGCACGGATGTTCTATATCTTCTAGTCCATCTAGTTCCTTACAGGATGGCGCAGGATTGCGGGATAATGCGTCAGCTATGATATTCGCTTTCCCAGGTAGATATCCTATCTTGTCTCCAAAGTCCTGAATGATCATATGCCACTTTAAAAAACTCAGTTAGGGGCTTATGGTCAGTAAGGACCTTAACAGGATAGCTGTGGATTATGAACTTAAAATGTACTAGTGAGTTAACGATACCTAGCCCTTCCTTGTCTATTACTGCATATTTACTTTCAGAGGGCTTCAGTTTACATGAATAAAAAGCTATAGGAAAGAACTGCTTATCATATTGCTGAAGTAGTACCCCTCCTACCCCTTGGCCTGAGGCGTCAGTTGCAATAAAAAACTCCTTATTAAAATCAGGGAATTTTAAGATAGATGAACTGCATAATTCCTCTTTCAAGGTATCGAATGCCTGTTGATGCTTTTCAGACCATATAAAATCTATGCCCTTCTTTGTAAGATCGGTTAAAGGAACTGCTATGATTGAAGAGTTGCGTATAAACCACCGATAGTAGCCACTACAGCCCAACAATTTCTGTATCCCCTTTACGTTAGTAGGTACGGGAAAATTATGGATAGCCGACACCTTATCATGGACTTCCTTAAGATCCTGACTAGACACCGTAAAACCTAAATAGATGAGTTCTGTTTGAAAAACTCACACTTTGATATTTTTATTCTGAGATTATGTTGCCTTAGTCTCTGTAGCACTAGCTCTAGTTTATGCAAATATTCTTCTAAGGTATTAGAAAAGATTACAAGATCATCCTTATAGGAATGAAGGGTATCCCCTAACAAGTCTCCAAACACTATATTAATCATTCTGGTGAATGTAATTGGGGCGCAATGTAAACCAAAAGGCATACGTAAAAATTCATAATGTCCCCTAGCTGTGCTGAAGGCGGTGTATGGGGTACTCACACCAGCTAAGGGTATCTGGTGAACGCCTTTAAGTAAGTCCAAGCTGGTGAAGAATTTGTTCTGACCTAACAAAGATAAGATATCGTCGGTACATGGCACTGGAAAACGATCGGGAATCGTTTCCTCATTTAAGCGACGGAAATCTACGCAAACTTGCCAAGTCCGGTCTTTTTTAGGGACGACGATTAAGGGAAACTTGTAAGGGCTATTTGATTTCCTAATGACTCCTTCTAACATTTTTTTGACTTCGTCATTTATCTCATTTTGAAATTTCATTGGGAGTCTATACGAAGGCACGTATATAGCTTTATGTTTGTCCTTTAACCGTATTTGGTGTTCAATGACATCCGTTTTCCCTAGAGATCCCTCGCTAGTGGAGAAAACCTCATGATATTCGGATAAAAGATAAAAAAATTTCTGCTGGATCTCTTCTTCTTGAATGTCTTTATTGATTTTACTTTTGATAGATTGTAAGAGGGATTTGTTGACAACAGATTGAGCGTGATTAATTTCAGCAACAGTAAGAATGCGATATTTATACACTTCCATATCCACGATATGTAGATTTTTGTGGATTACTAGATTGTTATTCAAATGGTCACAGACTTCAATATTAACTTGTTGCTGTGAGTCAACAGTGTATAGTGCTTGTGTCGCGGAAAGTCCGTTAATTTTCAGTGTCAGGAAGGATTAAGATTTCAGATCCCGGCAAAGTCTTTTTTTACACGCACCAAGATATTCGATGGTGCATTCATCTCGAGAATTTGCGTGCAAGCTGCGATTGCGGGTGTGCGAGAATTCTGTTGGGTGGCTTGAACAATATCTTCATTTATGAGACAAGTAATTGGTTCCTCTATGTACATTATTGTTTGATTAATTGTCTCTTTTTTGT
>NC_061090.1:61706089-61708589 GCF_015104395.2 Macrobrachium nipponense | reverse complement strand
AAAAGATGGGACGAAGAAGAAGACAGTCTCGTATGCATTACTGTGGCTTTAAACTCATTAGTATTTCGAAGACCTTTAACTAGAAGTAATTCTACTTTCAGGGAGAAAAATGAATCAAGAATTAAAACATTTTTAAGACTGATTTTTCCTTTATTTCAAAGAAATAAAGTGACAGGTATATTTAGGTATGATTATTAAAAGATATTATTATGGTATTTTGGTTAAAAAAAAACTTAAGGGAATATGATATTAGTGTTGTAACCAAAGTTAAAAATGACATTAAGATGGTTAATTGTTAGATTACAATCGGCAAAAAAGAGGCGCATCTTACGAAGCGTTAAAAAATCATATGAAAAATTGAAGCTTTCTTAAAAATAACTTACTATACCCTTTATATTTTAATTTAGTATTAAAATTCATCGTAAAATGATTGTCTGTCACGTATCTAATACAATATGTTAAAAGAGAGAGAGAGATAGAGAGAGAGAGAACTGAACACAGCACATCCCACCCACCCTCTCTCTCTCTCTCTCTCTCTCTCTCTCTCTCTCTCTCTCTCTCTCTCTCTCTCTCGGTTTTGATTAAGGGCCAAAACATAATCTAGTGTGTTTCCAAGCATCTACATTTAGCAAAGAGAAAGAAATTCTCTCTCTCTCTCTCTCTCTCTCTCTCTCTCTCTCTCTCTCTCTCTGTCCTGTCCCGAGTGACACAATGTGTGAAAAACAGAGAGAGAGAATGACACAGCATTTTGACGAAAGGGATAACGGCGTTATCACACATCCCGTGGGGCGTCTTCGGCCATTAGCAGAGGCAGCATTCGCACTCCTTATCTAATAACATTTACATAATGGCAGCCTTAGATTTGCATAACTCGCTTTACGTCATTCGTATTATAATTCTCGTTCCGAAAGAATGAGATGATCCCTCGCGAGATCTCGGTGTTTTTATTTTTTTAAAGGTGATTTTTTTTTAGGTGACTCGACTCGAGAGGGTGTGAGAATGAGGATTCAGATTATATTTTCATTTTTTTTTTTTACTTAAATTATTTGTTGGGGTGGGGGGGGGGGGGGGGTGAGAACCGTGGAGGTTGTGACTTCAAGTGTTTATAATTATAATGCGGTATATTTTCTTTTTCTATGGGGGGTGGGGTGGGGGTGTGTGTTCTCTTTTCGATCTTTTGGGGTATGCAAATCACTTCATAAATTGAAGCTGTTATCTTTCCAAGAGATGTTCAGAGGACGTGATTATTTGCGTAATGAACTGCGCCATTTTGTGCAAATGAAGGCCGCAGCTGATTTAGTCAACGTTTTATAGGACAGATTTCAAAATAACGAAATTACTGACATTATTCTTAAGCTATGACGATGCTACTGTAGTTTAAGAGAAAAATAATTACGTTTACAAAATGACAATAGTAATGTTAAGACAGAGACGAAAAGCGTACTTTATTCAGCCACAGTCAGAATCATACTGGATGACGTTTGACCGTTGACCAAAGACAGTGAATAATAATTATCACGGTCCACCCTTTTCCTCTTCGTTTTCTTTAAACCTTGCTGTCTTTACTGTCCGATTTCGATTAACGTTCGTGCTGGCATAAGGCCGAAGGAACCTGAACCATATATCCAAAGTAACCCATAGAGAAAATGAGTGTAAAGATTGTTCCTCATTTATCACGTTAAGTAGTTTCAAAACTCTCGTATTGTATATATTTTTAGTTTTCTGTTAAAGCAAACCATTGAGACGTCTATTTTTCTGTCCGTCCTAAGATTTTAAGAACTACTGAGGCTAGAGGGCTGCAAATTGGTAAGTGGATCTTCCACCCTCCAATCATCAAACATACCAAATTGCAACCCTCTAGCCTCGGTAGTTTTGATTTTATTTAAGGTTAAAGTTAGCCATGATCGTGCACCTGGCACCTATAGCACAGCCACCACTAGCCTGTGGGTGAAAGTTTCTTGGGCCGCGGATGAGAGTTTCTTAGCGCATTTATACGCTGTACAAAAACCTCGCTTGAGCCGAAGAAACTTCGGCGCATATTTTACTCATTGTGGATTTCCTCACCAATAATAATAATAATAATAATAATAATAATAATAATAATAATAATAATAATAATAATAATAATATTAATAATAACAATAGTAATAATAAAAATTGCTCAAGGTAGCATGAGTCTTGAAATGGAGGAACAAATCCACAGTTATGGGTACAAAATATATTTGAAAACAAAGCTAAACAGACATCTTTTCGGGAAGCTGTTCGATTGACGGGAATCGAATAGATTCCCGAGAGCTGTCTGTAGTTTTTATTTTTTTTTAGATATAGTTGTACCCATAGATATCATTCTTCTATTATTATCATTCAGAAGATGAACCCTATTCACATGGAACAACAAGCCCACTACAGGGGCCACTGACTTGAAATTCAATCCTGCAAAGAATATAGTAGTGTGCACTGGGAAGTAAGAGGTAAAATGAAATACACAAATACATAAATG
>NC_061090.1:61693589-61698589 GCF_015104395.2 Macrobrachium nipponense | reverse complement strand
TATATTCTTTCAAGGATTGATTTGGCACAGGATAGGCCCCTAACTGACAGGTGTCTTAGTGTATCCCGTGTTTTCATGACACGTGTTACAATTAGTTATGTGCTTTTTTATATCTGTAAGCATTGTAGGCCAGTAAAATAGTGATTTGGCTTTCTGTGACATAATAGGGAACCCTGGATGACGGAATGCAACCAGTTTAGGACGATTGGTATGCAAAGAGACTTATTACTAGCCACCTCGGTCCGTTAGTCAACCCTGCTGTGTTTCTTCGGGTTTTCCGTATTCCTCGTCAACGGACCGAAACCTATAATTATTATATTACATTGATTACAATAATTCTGAATAACAACATTACTTTAAATATACTTTTGCTTTAGGGTTTCCGTTCGAAGTGTTTAATGTTTTGCTTGTTGATTTTATCGTGATTCCTTTTTTGTTATAATTTGTAACCCTTCCGACTTCTTACGGAGTGTATTATATTGACTCCACTTGTATCCATATTTATTTTATTTTTTATATTTATTTATTTATATATATTTTTATATATATTTGATAAATTAATGGTTGGCTTGAATATGTGGAAAAGTGTTCTAGCGGCGTACCGTATAAGGCTACTTGCGGTATCATTTCTACAGATACAAGATATGAATGATAAAGGTATTTAAAATCGCGAGAACCGCTATAATCCAGTTCGGATCCAATATCACGAATGTAACTCGTAAGACATTGACACTTTTTTATTTATCCGTTATTCTGCCAAACCGATTGACTGTGGGTGATAAAATATGGTATTGGTTTCCATAATGGAAAGGAATTCGCACAACGAGTTAAGGAGATTATTATTGATTTACACCGCCCGAGTCACAGATTATTATGTGTTGAATTCCATGTTTACTGATTTAGCACTCATAAATATTCCTAGTGCACTCAATTGCGGTGTTTGTTTTCAGTGCTATTAATTCTATATAACTTGTCAACGGGAACTATTAACGCTAAGAAATGTTTATTTCCTCTGTCAGACTCGTAACTCTGTTAATAATTCTACGTATATTCTTTCAAGGATTGATTTGGCACAGGATAGACCGCTAACTGACAGGTGTCTTAGTGTATCCCGTGTTTTCATGACATGTGTTACAATTAGTTATGTGCTTTTTTATATCTGTAAGCATTGTAGGCCAGTAAAATAGTGATTTGGCTTTCTGTGACATAATAGGGAACCCTGGATGATGGAAATCAACCAGTTTAGGACGATTGGTATGAAAGAGATTATTACTACTACCTGGTCGTTAGTCACCTGCTGTGTTCTTCGGGTTTTCCTCGTCACGGATCTACATATAATATTACATTTGATTACATAATTCTGATACACATACTTTAAATATACTTTTGCTTTAGGGTTTCCGTTCAAAGTGGTTATTGTTTTGCTTATTGCTGACCCTATTTCCATTCGAAGTGTTTATTGTTTTGCTTATTGCTGCTGACCCTGTTTCCGTTCGAAGTGTTTATTGTTTTGCTTATCGCTGCTGACTCTTGCTTTTTCAGTTTGTAACAGTTCGGCGCTCCGACCCAGATATTCAATGCTCGCGATCTCTTGGGTTAATGAATTTTCTTGTTTAGATACTGTTTTAACAATAGGCATGGATGTTTCTATATTTTTTTTAGTTCAATTAATGGTTCCTTGCAGTATGGTGCGGGATTGCGGGATAATGCATCAGCTATGATAATTGCTTTCCCAGGTAGATATCTTATCTTGGCTCCAAAGACCTGAATGATCATTTGTCACCGAGTTCCTTTTGGACGGTGATAAAAGCCTTTGAAAAACTCGGTAAAGGACTCATGTTCAGTAAGGACTTTATCAGGATAGCCATAGATTATGAACTTAAAATGTACTAGTGAGTTAAAGATACCTAGCCCCTCCTTGCCTATTACTGTCTATTTACTTTCAGAGGGCTTTAGTTTACATGAATAAAAAGCTATAGGAAAGAACTGTTTATCATATTACTGAAGTAGTACCCCTCTTACACCTTGGTCTGAGGCATCTGTTGCAATAAAAAAAAATTCCTTATTTAAATCAGGGATTTTTAAGTTAGGTGAGCTGCATTATTCTGCTTTTAAGATATCGAACGCCTGTTGATGCTTTTTAGACCATAATAAATCTACGCTCTTCTTCGTAAGATCTGTTAAAGGAGCTGTCATGATTGAAGAGTTACATATTTACATACGATTGTAATACCCACTACAGCGCAAAAGCGCTGTATCCCCTTTTTACGTTAATAGGTACCGGAAATTATGAATAGCCGACACCTTACCATGGACTACTTTAAGACCTTGACTAGACACATAAAACCTAGATAAACATGTTTGGTTTTTAAAAACTCACATTTAGATATTTTACTCTGAGATTATTTGTCTTTGTATCTGTAGCACTAGCTCTAGTTTATGTGAATGTACTTCTAAGGTATTAGAAAAGATTACAAGATCATCCATATAGGCATGTAGGTTATCCCCTAAAAGTCTCCAAACACTATATTGTAATTGGGGCGCAACGTAAGCCGGAGGCATACGTAAAAATTGATAATGTCCCCTGAGTGTGCTGAAAACGGTGTATGAAGTACAATCACTTAGGTAATGGTATCTGGTAAAAGCTTTTAAGTAAGTCCAAGCTGGTGAAAAATTTATTCTAACCTAACAGAGATAAGATGTCGTCGGTACATGGCACTGGAAACTATCGGGAGTCATTTCCTTGTTTAAGCAACAGAAATCTATGCAGATACGCCAAGTCCTATCTTTTATGGGATGACTTTTGAGGGAAAAATTATATGGGCTATTTGATTTCCTAATGACTCCTATTACTAACATTTTTTCAACTTCGTCATTTATCTCTATTATGAAATTTCATTGAGAGTCTATACAAAGGTACGTATATAGCTTTATGTTCGTCCTTAGACCGTATTTTGTGTTAAATTACATCCGTTTTTTCCCCAGAGATCACTCGCTAGTGGAGAAACTTCCTGGTATTCAGATAAAAGATAAAAAAAAATTCTGCTGAATCACCTCTGCTTGAATGATTTTACGGATATTACTTTAGATAGAGTATAAGAGAGATTCATCTACGACTGATTGGGCGTGATTAAAAATTAGCAACAATAAAAGAAATGCGATATTCATATGTATAGGTTTTGTGGATTACTAGATTAACTTGTCGCTGCGAGTCAACCGTGTCTAGGGCTTTGTTCGCGGAAATCGTTATATTTCAGAGTGTCGGGAAGGATTAAAATTTCAGATCCCAGCAAAGTCTTTTTACACGCACTAAGACATTCGAGGGTGCATGCGTCTCGAGATTTTGCGTGCAAACTGCGACTGCGGTTGTGGGAGAATTCTGTTGGGTCATTGAACAATATCACGATTTATGAGACAATGATTTGTTCCTCTATATAAGTTATTATTTGCTTAACTGTCTCTTTTTGTTCAAACGGATTTTAATATGTTTGAAGGTTTATAGAATTTTCCTTTGATAAACACGCCTTATTTTGCAGGAGGTAATATAATATTTTGTATACCCCCTAGATGGATATCTTACAATTACACTAGATACAGATCAATGTTTTTTATAACTATAGAGGTATCTGTAAGCACTCGCTTATCCGGACTTCTCATTAGGGAAGTTCGAACAACAGACGGTGAGTCCGTAAATACAGGATATTATGTGTACTAAAGGAATAAAACAAGATATTCTAATTTTTACAGCGCGTACAGTCTGGCTTAATCCATCACTACTTATAATAACTTATTATATTAAAATTACTAGAACCTGCTCTGATTACTTGATACAATCGTGATATTCATAGGAAAATTCCTTTTTAATTCAAAAAGGTATTGGCATGTATAATCCAATATCGCTTTTCCCCACTCTGCTAGAGTCGCTAATTTGGAATGTGCTTTGCTTGCTACACTCGGCAGATCTGACTGACCCTGACCGTTGACTAGGTGACACAGTAACCGAGTTTGCTTTGTTTGATTCTAAAAGGGCTACTGTTTACCTATTTCTTTTTGTAATAATTTGGATCCTTCTCTTTATTACCATCGGCAACGTATTGTATGTTTTTAGCATTATGTTGCTGCTAGTTACGTATAAAGCAACGAACGTATGAATGACAAACTATTAGGAATTGAGCGATTACTATTAAGACAAGTTATCTCTACTGCATTCAATATTAACTGTTTGTACTTGCTGTTGTTTACTTCATTCTTTGCTAAAATTTGAGATAGTGAGGGATCCTGGTCAGCGCATTTAACCTAATGAAAGTTTTTTTTAGGCATGTTATTCCTTGCAATCCAGCCATATTTTTAAAGTTAAGTTGAGTCATTGAGGTTCGATATTTTATATAACTAAAAAAACTCAAGGCTAAAACAGTGATCGAGACTTTGCAAAGGAGCATTTATTGTCATGACCCGAAATAGTGTTACCTCTAATTTATCTAGATTTGTACGGGTGTTCCACTTGTTTTTGTGTGTTTTCTAATCACTACGGTGCCTAACGACCCTATCCATGCATCTGTATAAATACAGACGTCCACTGCGTAAACGCATATTCACTGTTTAATATGATTTGTTACGTAAAGGATTAATAATCACCCAAAATGATAAAATTAACATAGTATATGATTATGATATTTCAGTAGAACTTCTGGAAACAGACACTCAAAGATAAAAACTTGCAGTAGCGAAATCTCAATGATGTAGATAAATTCTGTAAAAAAGTAAGGTTAAGAATGTCTCGTAACTTCAGCCACAGGAATAACGAAATTCGACCTGCAAAGGAACACTCAGTTACTCCAAATGAATAAAAAATTGTACTTAGCTTGCTTTTGTGGGTAGTCACGGTGTTCCGATAACGACATACGGCCTTGGTCCTCCTTCTGTTTTAGCGGATGACCTGGTTTGGCTTCAGTTTTCCCCGTGCGCGTTGTTTGAATGATTCGAGCCCTTGAAGATCCGAT
>NC_061090.1:61688589-61691089 GCF_015104395.2 Macrobrachium nipponense | reverse complement strand
ATAGACTTTATCACACTTTTTGCAAGGAATTTCATATATGCAGCCTGGAAGATCTTTAGGAGAATTTTTGATCACTAAACTCTTGACATTAATATTACTGAAAACAACATTTATGTTAAAAGCTTTAAAAATTCTAGGAATATCTAAAAACCTTTCATCATAAGGTAATTTTAGAATGTTATGCTACTAAATTCAAGTTTGTCATTAGTTGAATAAAATGTTTTTCTAGCTCTTTTCCATGCCACATCTACAAAAGTCCTTGGGTATTTAAGTTTCAATGCAATATCATAAATAGTTTTAATTTCAGCGTCAATAAACTGCGGGCTACAGACACGTAAAGCCCTTAGGAACATCCCAGAAAATACAGAGAATTTAACATTTTGATGGTGATTGGAGTAGTAATGAACAGAGGCAATATTAGTTGATTTTCGAAAGACTGAAAAGGTGAAATTTCTATCATTTCTATGGACAGTTACATCAAGAAAATTCAAATTACAATTTCTTTCTTCCTCTACAGTAAATTTTATAGAAGGGACTAAATTATTGAGATTATTAAGGAATTCTTGGAGGTTTTCGTGAACTGGCCAAATACAGAAGATATCATCCACGTATCTAAACCAAATAACTTTTTGGGGCAAAATCTTGGTAAGAGTTTTGTCTCAAAATTCCATGTAAATATTGCTAAGGACAGGAGATAAGGGATTACCCATAGCCATGCCAAACTTTTGTACAAAAAATTCCCCATTGAAACAAAATTTACTATCTTTGATACATAACCTTATGAGACTAATGAGATTTGCTACACTTAAGGGAATGTCATGACGCTCTAATTCCTCTTCCAAATATTCAAGTAAGTCATCTACAGGCACTTTTGTAAATAAAGAGACAACATCAAAACTAACCATATTAAAATCCTAATTCAAATTTAAACTATTCAATTTGTTTATAAAATCAACATTGTTTTTAACATTCGTGTTAGAAATATTTCCTACCAAAGGAGTAAGAATTTTTACAAGCCATTTAGATAAATTATACGTAACTGAGCCCACTGAACTAATGATTGGTCTGATAGGGTTATTTGATTTTCTAGTGTCTTGACTAAAGAAAAACCATACATGTAAGGTAGGAGAGCATTGCGGTGTAAACTGTTTAATTAAATGGTCCAAGCCCTTCAAAATGGATTTAATTTGTTTATTAAAATGGGAGTTAACTGTCTGTGTAGGGTCAGACCTCAGTTTCGTATAAGTATCAGTGTCATTTAGCAATGTCATTATTTTACTTATATAGTCACTTTTATTCATTATTACCACTGCATTAGATTTATCTGCTTTTGTCACCTTCACTGTTTCGTCTTCTTTAATTTTCTTAAAAGCCAGGATAAATCAAATGCAGTGGTAATAATGAATAAAAGTGACTATATAAGTAAAATAATGACATTGCTAAATGACACTGATACTTATACGAAACTGAGGTCTGACCCTACACAGACAGTTAACTCCCATTTTAATAAACAAATAAATCCATTTTGAAGGGCTTGGACCATTGAATTAACAGTTTACACCGCAATGCGCCTCCCTACCTTATATGTATGGTTTAGTCAAGACACATAAAATCAATAACCCTATCAGACCAATCATTAGTGCAGTGGGCTCAGTTACGTATAATTTATCTAAATGGCTTGTAAAAATTCTTACTCCTTTGGTAGGAAATATTTTCTAACACGATTGTTAAAAACAATGTTGATTTTATAAACAAATTGAATAGTTTAAATTTGAATTAGGATTTTAATATGGTTAGTTTTGATGTTGTCTCTTTATTTACAAAAGTGCCTGTAGATGACTTACTTGAATATTTGGAAGAGGAATTAGAGCGTCTTGACATTCCCTTAAGTGTAGCAAATCTCATTAGTCTCATAAGGTTATGTATCAAAGATAGTAAATTTTGTTTCAATGGGGAATTTTTTGTACAAAAGTTTGGCATGGCTATGGGTAATCCCTTATCTCCTGTCCTTAGCAATATTTACATGGAATTTTTTGAGACAAAACTCTTACCAAGAATTTTGCCCCAAAAAGTTATTTGGTTTAGATACGTGGATGATATCTTCTGTATTTGGCCAGTTCACGAAAACCTCCAAGAATTCCTTAATAATCTCAATAATTTAGTCCTTCTATAAAATTTACTGTAGAGGAAGAAAGAAATTGTAATTTGAATTTTCTTGATGTAACTGTCCATAGAAATGATAGAAATTTCACCTTTTCAGTCTTTCGAAAATCAACTAATATTGCCTCTTTTGTTCATTACTACTCCAATCACCATCAAAATGTTAAATTCTCTGTATTTTCTGGGATGTTCCTAAGGGCTTTACGTGTCTGTAGCCCGCAGTTTATTGACGCTGAAATAAAAACTATTTATGTATTGCATTGAAAACTTAAATACCCAAGGACTTTTGTAGATGTGGCATGGAAAAGAGCTAGAAAAACATTTTATTCAACTAATGACA
>NC_061090.1:61663589-61683589 GCF_015104395.2 Macrobrachium nipponense | reverse complement strand
TCTGAATGAGCCACCTTTTTTGGTGGGGTCATTTGTTTTAAAGAGTAGGGCTGAGTATTTAAATGATATTTCATCTCGATAGGGGGCCCAGCTTATTTAAGACTGATTGAGTGATTTGCGGCTGTTAAAACTGGCGTCACTGCATCTAAGTTACTGACGCCGTATTAAGATTAAATTGGCAATGAAAAGGATAGATAGGTTTCAAGGGAGTTTCGTGAAACAAATATATATATTAATATATCATATATATATATATATATATATATACTATACATATAGCATATATGTTAAATATACATATGTGTATATATATATATATATATATATATATATATATATATATATATATATATAGTATGTATTATATATATATAGTATAATAATATATATATATAATATATATATATATATATATATATATATATATATATATATATATATATTAATATATATTATATATATATATATATATATATGAACGGAGAAAGCAGGCGAGTCAGCCAAAGTGAATAAAATGCGCAAGGAGCAGGAACAAACATGGCGAATTATTACAATTTATTCCGACGCAGTTCGCATTTATTTATTTAGTTTTTTTGTTTTAACTTTCTGTCTGAACTTTGAATTAACGTATGTGCTTTTAATTTCTCGTGTTATCTTGTTAATTGTTAGTGTATTTTTATTTATGTGTGAAGTTTCGGTTTTCATTTAACTAGTTTGTAAATAATTTTTAGACAATTTTCAAATCAATTTAATTTATATTGATCATTATTTATTATACAGACCCTGAAGATGCATTCTGCTAAATGCGAAACGCGTCGGAATAAATGTAATACTTCGCCATGTTTGTTCCTGCTCCTGCTCCCTGTGCATATATATATATATATATATATATATATATATATATATATATATATATATATATATATGTCATATGTATATATATATATTTATATATATATATATATATATATATATATATATATTTATATATATATATATATATATATATATATATATATATATATATATGTAGATATATATTTCCATCCGTTGCTTATTTCGAATAAACACCATGTTCTTTGGAAGCATGAATTTCAAGTCAATGGTCCCCGTGGTGGGCTTTTTCAGTATGAATAAGGTTCATCATCTTCTGAATAATAATCAAATAATGATAGTAATAATTCATGGAAACTCTTTTCATGATGTGAATCAGAATGTACCCGTGAATATTTGACGCTAGTGGGAAACTTTCTCATATGATTTCCCCTTTATAAAACCTCTAAGCTCAGTAAAAACGTTGAGTTCCCCTAAAGTAAAATTCATTCAGCATGAATAAAAAAAAATTCTGGCATTCATCATAAAAATGATTCAGATGCCAAAGTAAAAACATATTCTAGATAAAGTATTTCGCCGAATTCTTCTGTATAATTTTTTTCCCAGGAATTTGAGGAATTGTTTTTTTACAACTCTCTCGGTATTATTCTTTTAGTTTTTCAGTGTTTTTATATTTTTGAGACCAAGTATCTTATATTCGCAGTTGAATCGCGATTTGAGCTGAATATACATTCGTTTCTGTTTATTGAACTTAGACGATCCTTGGAAGCTGGGATATTGAAAAAGCAATGAAGCTTTGTATGATTGAACCTTTGAAAAGAAATCCAATTTTTTAGCGAAGGGTTTTTATGGACAGATTTTTTTTAAATCCGCCTTTTGCTTCTGCACAGCAGCAATGATCCGGTAACCTGATGGAGAGCTAATATCAAATTAGACGTTTCAAAAGAGATTAATAAAAATGTTCATTCTAAAGCACATGAATGCATGCGTATCCCTAAATAC
Organism: Macrobrachium nipponense; assembly: GCF_015104395.2. Classification (NCBI taxonomy): domain Eukaryota; kingdom Metazoa; phylum Arthropoda; class Malacostraca; order Decapoda; family Palaemonidae; genus Macrobrachium; species Macrobrachium nipponense. The sequence continues at coordinate 61,681,753 of NC_061090.1, read as the reverse complement.
ATATTCAGTTGATTACTCTTTTCCTCAGACACTTATTCCTTGTGGAAGGGTAGTGTAGCCAGTGCACAGCAAGTGATACACTGTAGGCATTGCTTAATGTTATCTGAAGCGTCCCTTAGTCCTTCGGCCCCTACCTGCGGCCTTTTTTTCATTTACTTTACCTCAAGTCATATTCTCTTCCTTAGCGCCTCAGTGGCGTAATCGGATTTGTCTTGGCCTGCCACTTCGGTGGCCGCGAGTTCGATTCTTGGGCATTCCATTGAGGGGTTAGAGATGTGTATTTCTGGTGATAAAAGTTCATTCTCGACGTGGTTCGGAGGTCACGTAAAGCCGTTGGTCCCGTTGCTGAATAACCACTGGTTCCATGCAACGTAAAAAAACACCATACTAACAGACAAATATTTCTTTCTTTCCATCCTACTTCTCAACCTCTCTAACAATTGTTTCGTTGTGCAGCTGCCAGGTTTTCCAGCCGTGACATCTTTCTTTTTTACTGTCAATATCCCCGTCAGCGCTGAATGACTTCTTCGGCCCCAGCGCTTGGCCCTTGGCCTAAATTTTGTATTCCATCATGTATGAACAGCCAGTATTCATTTCCCGAGAAGAGTTACTACGAATTGAACGAACGTGTAAACAGAAGAAGAAGAAGAAGAAAAAGAAGAAGAAGAAGAAGAAGAAGAAGAAAAAACAAGCACACCTCCAGGAAAAGATAACTTGAGCTCAAAAACACTTACGTATTCGACAACTTTTTCGAAAACACACACTGGGGGGAGGTTTTCTATCAAGTCCGAAGCTTTTCCAGGTGGAATTCCCTAGTTGTCACTCTCACGTCCTCCTCGTCGAGCGGAAGTCTTTTAAAAGAAAACCCAATTTGCAGCTGATTGAAATGGGAGCCGCATTCCCTCAGATGGAGGCCCGCAGCCTTGGCGAATGGACAAAATATTGGAACGGTGTAACGGGACGTGTATGTTTTCGGACACGGGAGAATTCGGTTATTTCCTTCCGTCAAGAGGCCTATCAGAGTGGCATTACGTAAATGGAATAGCTTTGCATGTGTTAGATGCGATGGCTCTACAGATTTTTTTCTCCGTAAGGGAGGTTTTGCCGTCACTACACCTCATGCGGTGCAATGTAGGCATTGCTTAAGGTTCTTTGCAGCGTCCCTTCGGCCCCTAGGAGCGCCTCAGTGGCGCTCCGTTGGCCGCGAGTTCGATTCTCGAGAGGCATTCCACTGAGGGGTCAGAGATTTGTATTTCTGGAGATAGAAATTCCCTGTCAACGTGGTTTGGAAGTCACGTAAAGCCGTTGGTCCCGTTGCTGAATAACCCCTGGTTCCATGCAACGTAAAAACACCATACAAACAAAAAACTGCAACATTTCTGTTACATTTTACGTGTGGATCGTTTTCTTCTTAATTCGACTAGCAATATTGCAATGTGAAATGCTTAACTTTCTCACATATTTCGTATCTGATTCCATCTTTTAAATTCATATTTGTAACATCTTTTCTGATTATATGTGTTTAGTTTGCTCCAAGAAATACCATTTGGCCGAAAATGCATATAGGTGGCGAAAGAAATTTCAGATGGTAACTTTCACTTGGAAGACAACCTAGGCGCCCGACAACTTGCATCTTCCTACAAAACACACTTCAAGTTGAAGCGCCTCGGTGGCGTGATCTGTATGGTCTTGGCCTGCCACCTCGGTGGCCTCGAGTTCGATTCTCGGACATTCCAATGAGGGGTTAGAGATGTGTATTTCTGGTGAAAGACGTTCACTCTCGACGTGGTTCGGAATTCACGTAAAGCCGTTCGTCCCGTTGATGAATAACCACTGGTTCCATGCAACGTAAAAACACCATACAAACAAACAAACAAACAATCCCTTCAAGTTGCACCAGGCGGATTTTGCCTTCTCAGAAGGAATCGAGTCTTCGCGCGCTTTCATACTTAGGAAGATTTTCTGAGAGAAATTCCGCTTTTCACTTTGATGGGAGGAAAGTCTGGAGTACTTGAACCATTAGGTCATTACTTAAGGGTCTCTGCAGCGTCCCTTCTCCAGGCCCCTAGCTGCAACTCCTTTCATTACTTTTACTGTACCTCCGCTGATATTCTCTTTCTTCCATTTTACTTTCAACGCTACGTTCTCCCTCCCAACGATTGTTTCATAGTGCAACTGCTAAAGGTTTTCCTTCTGTTGCGCCTTCCAAGCATTCTTACTCTCCATTTTCCTTTCAGCGCTGAATGACCTCATCACAGGAGGTCCCAGGTCATGCTTGGTCTTTGGCCAAAATCTAATATTCCTTCCCTCAAACCCCTGAGAGACGGACAGGTATTATTCGCGGTTTCAAAGGCCTTTGCTAGACTTGGAACAGTCGCTATGGTTCTTTAGAGTATATGTGATGACAGTGTCACAGAAATTAGTTAGTAAGAAGCTATTTTCAACGTATCCGGTTGGGGTATTAATTGAGGAGGTAGGATTGAAAACACATTATTATTATTATTATTATTATTATTATTATTATTATTATTATTATTATTATTATTATTATTATTATTATCCTGCGCTGGATCTAATTGCTAGTCTGCCCATGCGTTTATGGCTTTCATTATGTTTCCGGCGTTGGGTTTTGATTATTATTATTATTATTATTATTATTATTATTATTATTATTATTATTATTATTATTATTATTATTATTATCATCCAGAAGATGCAGAACCCTATTCATATGGAACAAACCCCCCACAGGGGCCATTGACTTGAAACCTTCCTAAGAATAAGGTGTTCATTAGCAGGAATCAACAGAATGTAATGGAAAATACAGAAAGAAGAAATCAGTTACTAAAAAAAGAAAAAAAATATAGACATAAATTTCATAGATAGATAAACTTTATTATAACGTTTTAAACCGAGTAAAGTAAAATTTATTGATGCTTAATTTAAATACTTTTATCTTTATTGTTATTAAATTATTTTAATTTTTACTATTTTTATTTTTAAATTTTTATTCTTAATTTCAAAATTAAAAATAGAGAACGTTTGAAGTCCCAACTGCGCAGCATCCTCAGGGAGACGGCTGCTGCACTACCCCAACGGCCTCAGGAATAAAGGACTCTGGCCTGTAAGTTAGGATTCCTGCAGGAAAATAAATAGATATCTCCATTTTCCTGAAGGTAATCAAGAACAAGGAAGGATTAAAATCCTTCGTCCACATTCATTTCAATTCCGGTATTGACTTCTGTTATTGAGGTCCAGATTCAAGGAAAGAGAGAGAGAGAGAGAGAGAGAGAGAGAGAGAGAGAGAGAGCTTTCCTTACTTACAGACCTTACAGTTCGTTCGGGTTCCCCCAGGGCCCTCGGTGTGAGGCACTTCTAATGTCTACCAGAGAATTGGTAATGAGAGAGGGCGAGGGTGGGGGGTCAGTTTTATGCAGAGAGAGAGAGAGAGAGAGAGAGAGAGAGAGAGAGAGAGAGAGAGAGAGAGAGAGAGAGAGAGAGAGAGAGAGAAATGCAGAACGACAGGCTACGTTCATTCAAAATCGATTCCGCCAGTTTGACTCGTCCATATTACTTGGAAATAATTCTTGACCGAAGAGAAGATACAAGGGGTCCCGTAGGGCGGGACTGCCGCCAGTGCACCTCGTGCGGTGCACTGTAGGCATTCCTGAGGATCCTTTGCAACGTCCCTAAATTCTGTGTATTGTATTCTAAGATGGAATGGGAAATTCGCCGAGGAGAAGAGCTTAGGCAGAACCCTGTTGTCTCTCTCCCTCCCTCCCCTCCCTCAGCTAGGACGACTTCGCGGGGCATAATAATAGGCGCCCTTCGACAAATGGAGGCAGTCGCTCTTAATTAGAGCCATCCGTTCCGACGTCACGACGGTTTTGGGGCAGGGCGGCGGGAGCGTTTCTCCCGCCACCCCCCACCCCACCTCGGAATTCGCCCTAAGGCACCGTGAGCGCAAATAAAGATTGATGCAAGCACTAACGCGTCTCCGGCTTAATTGGAAAACCGAATGGGAGGAGGAGGATGGGTGGGGGAGGGGGCGTGGGGGGGTGGGGGTGGGGGAATGGTTCCTTCCTTCGTACCGCGAATTTGAAAACCGAATGAATTTATCGTCCGTTTGAAATGGATGGTTTTCTCTGCCGGAATGTATCTCGATGTACAGACACTTTCAAAGACACTTCGGCTATAAAGTAGAAATGTGTTAATTTTTCCGGACGGTTGCGTGACAAGTGTGTGTGCCCCGTAGGATTGCAGTGCCGTCAGTGCACCTCATGCGGTTCACTGTAGGCTTTTCTTAAGCCTCTTTGCACCGTACCTTTTCATTCCTTTTGCAACTGACACACGTTGCAATGTGGCGAGTTTTTTTCTCTTGCTTACTCTTTTCAAACCTTTTTACTCTCATAGAGGTTGGCCTCAATCGTATATACTATATATATATTCATAGAACACACACACACACACACACACACACATATATATATATATATATATATATATATATATATATATATATATATATATATATATATATATATATATATATATATATGTATTATATGTATATATATGGTATATACGATTTAGGCCAACCTCTATGAGAGTATATATATATATATATATATATATATTATTATATTATATATATATAGTATATAATATTAATGAATATATATATATAATATTATATATATGTATTTATATATATATAATATTATAATATACTATATATATATATTATATATGTATGTATGTATACGTATGTGTATACAAATATTTATGTACGTGATATATATATATATATATATATATATATATATATATATATATACATATATATATACATATACATATATGCATACATATATATATATATATATATATATATATATATATATATATATATATCACGTACCTAAATCTACTGGTCACTTTTTTACCAGATACATATGAAATTGTAATAGCCACAATGCCCTCTTAACTTCTTGAATTCTTTGCTTGTTTTTGGATACGCTTGAAACTACAAAGCCTGAAGACCCAAGTTCAAAGATATTTGAAGAAGAAATTGCGATGGCTGGTCCTGGGAAACGAACCTATGTCCAATAATCACAAGCGTATCCAAAAAAGAGCAAAGAATTCAAGAATTTAAGAGGGCATTGTTGCTATTAGAATATATATATATATATATATATATATTATATATATTATATATATATAATATATTATATATATAAATATATATATATAGTATATATATATATATATATATATAAGGAGAACAACATCCACTGATAATAATTAGACGCACGTATACGCAAAACGACTTTTCCAATGGTATAATGCAGCTCGATTCGACACAAGCAACAATTAAGCAATCGAACTCAGACGAAGCAATACGAGACACAAAAAATGAGATCCCCCTAATGACCTCATTCGCATGACGCCTAATTACCAATTTGTCTCGGGACTTGTTCAGCTTCGAACTGCAAACGAGAGAGGGAGACAAATTCCTCTTCAATTTTGTTTTTCGTGGAGGTCAATTTTAACCGTCGCCTAAATTTCTCGCGCGCGAAATAAAAGTCCCGCAAACTTTTTCCTTCTAAGACATGTAAAGTTTGAGGCAAATTAAACTTAGCCCGAAAAGATTCCTCCTGGTGCTTTTATCGAACTGTTTTTGTTGCGAGAGTGCCGGAAATTCGGCGTCCTCCCCCGCAAAACCCCTGCCCCCGACGGGGGGAAAGTTTTAACTGATTTACACGCATCGATGTAAATTACCGGTCGGGTGTTTGCTTCGTGGGTGGGTAAACCTGTCAGTGCGCCTCAGGCCCGTAGCTACAACCCCCTCCATTCCTTTTATTGTACCTCCCTCCATACTGTCTCTATTCCACCTTACTTTCCGTCCTCCCCTGACAATTATTTTATAGTGCAACTGCTTCGAGGTTTTCCTCTTGTTACACCTTTCAATCCTTTTTACTCTCAATATCTCAATTTATATATAATGTGTGCGTGTGTGTGTGCGCGCGAGTAGCGTATGATTTGTTTGACAGCAAAGCGAAATGGGCTTATATTTCCTAGCACTCCTATGTATATAGTATATATATATATATACCTATATATATATATATATATATATATATATATGTATATATATATATTATATTGGGATATATTAACAATATGTTTAGATACCGTTGTAATGTGATGTGCTGTGACATTTCTTAGAATGTAGGGAGTCATCATTTAACTTCCCTTGGAGACAGAGTGCCCGAAGTGATGAGCTTTGGAAATGCTGATGTGTCTTTTTAGGTGGCATGATGTCCTGTCGCTATGGGCGCTTGATACAGAGGTGACTTCTGAAACTGGTTCTAGGCAGTAACCTGGGTGTGAACAATGTGTGTGAGTTCGTACGTGTGTGCGAGCTTCTTTCCTACAAAATAAGAATGTAGGATTACCATGGTGAGAGATCTTTACAGAGGCGGCAGAAGCCAAGATGGCTTCTGCAAAAGTGTTTTTGGAGAAGTGTTTGTGCATATTATGTTGAATGGGTAAGCATACTTATTTTCAGCCAAAAGTGTGGCTTGTCTGTATTTTGAATATTCATTTCAAAGATGTTCTATTTCATATGATCTTTTGATTTTGATTTATAATCTTGTGTTTATCTATATGTTCTCTAGTCTTTTTATAGGCAATTCTGAGACAAGGGGAACTGACTTAATTGATATGTGAAGGTAAATAATGTGCAATGGTGTTACTATGGACTGTTGTGACTTTTCCAGTTTTACGACTAAGATAATGTTGGGTTATTGTAGGAGGAACATGGAGGGGGTTATCTGAGTTCAACCTATCATTTAATCTTTTTGTTAAGAACCTGAGTTTATTTAGCTAATACTTTGCTCTTAAATAAATGTTATTTTTGTAAGTTCACGTGTCTGATTTAATGGACTTAGATAATGGAAGGAGGGGGTGTATCTTGGAGGAGAGAGAGAGAGAGAGAGAGAGAGAGAGAGAGAGAGAGAGAGAGAGAGAGAGGGGGGGGGGGGGGGGGGATGTTGCCAGTGCTTTAGATGCACGATCCATTGCTACCTTTTAAAATAGAAGTACCGAGATTAGATTCTAATCTTGTGATATCAGATTTAACATACCGTTATATGTGAGTTTCTTAAAATTGTGCCATCAGGCACTTCAGGCGGTGCACTGTAGGCATTGTTTAAGTTTTTTGCAGCAGCAGCGTCCCTTTGGCACCTAGCTGCAACCCCCTTTCATCATTCCTTTTATCGAACCTCCGTTAATAGTCTCTTTTTTTTGTTAACCTTACTCTCCTCTACCCTCCTCTAGCAATTGTTGCATAGGTCAGCTGCTAAAGGTTTTTTATTTTGTTTTTCTGTTACACTTTCTAAACCATTTTACTCTCAATTTCAGTTCCTAGTTGGACGAGTGGGTTACGTGCTCGCCTACCGATTCGGTAGCCGCGAGTTCGATTCCCCCGCTCTACAAGCGCAGAACCACAGGAATGTATTTCTGGTGATTACAAATTCATTTCTCGATATAATGTGGTTTTGATCCCACAATGAGCTGTAGGTCCCATTGCTAGGTAACCAATTGGTTCCTAGCAACGTAAAAGATACCTAATCCTTAAGCGCCTCAATGGCGTGGTTGGTATGGTGTTGGCGTGCCACCTCGGTGGATGCGAGTTCGATTCTTGGGCATTCCATTGAGGAGTGAGAGATGTGTATCTCTGGTGATAGACGTTCACTCTCGAGGTGGTTCGGAAGTCAAGTAAAGCCGTTGGTCCCGTTTCTGAATAACCTACTGGTTCCATACAACGTTAAAACACCATACAAACAAACAAACAAAAAACGATATCTAATCCTTCGGGGCTGTAACAGCCCTAGGGGAGCTGTTGATCAGCTCAGTGGTCTGGTTAAACTAAGATATACTTAACGTTAACTCTTAGTTTCATTTTCAGCGCTGAATGACCTCGTCATAGGCCTATAATATGATCCTCAGTATCACTTCCATCCCCGGGAATCTGTGCGAAGCCAAACTGAGAAGTGAAATTCCTTTTATGCGAAACTTTTTATTGTTTATTTTTTACCCGAAGAATGGAGGAGCGAGGGTTGTCAATTCGGTCTGAAAAGGCAAAATCCTCCTTGATGCAACTTACTGTGTGTTTTCGAGAGAAAGTTGTCGAGAGAAAGTTGCGAAAGAGTTGCCGAGCGGCGTCTCCGCTGGAGTGCCTCTGCACTTTCTGAAAGTTAAGCTGCCCTGGAAGTTTCGCGTTGGGCACTTTGTTTACTTTGTTTACTACTCCGTTTAAGTTCTCGGGTCCATTCGCCGTGTCTTCGGGAGGGGCGGGAAGCGGGGGTGGGTTGGGGCGAAATGAGTAAGATAAATCTGTTTGGCATGAATTGTATAGTAAGAGATAGGCAAAACACACACACATACACACACACACTCCACACATCACACACACATACTATATATATATATATATATAATATAGTATATATATATATATATAATATATTATGTTATGTAGTATATGATATATATATAGAATATATACACACACACACACATATATGCATATATATATATAGATATATATATATAGATATATATATATATATATATAATAACACTATATAGACAGCTAATATATATATATATTATATATATATATATATATATATATTATAATATCTGCTAATTCTCTTGTACACAATAATATATGAATTACAGTATACACATAGGTATATTATATTTATATATATGATATATATATATATTATATATATATATAGATATTAGATATATATAGATATATATATATATATATATATCTATCTATATATAGAGATATATATATATATATCATATATATATATAATATATAATATATATATATTATATATATATATATATATATATATTTGTGTGTGTATATGTATGTATGTATGTATGTATGTATGTATGTATGTATGTATCTATGTATGTATGTATATTGAAAGAATTCATTTATATGTGACATGAGCCAAAATGTCAATTGTACCTGATATTCCTAAATCATAGATCCACAAACGAGAAGATTTTGTCACTTATATTTCCTTATAGGAGCTTTTCAAGGAGTGAGAACCCGTGTTGGCATATAACCACCTTAATTAATTTCTTGCAACTGCTAACGATAAGAAAAGAAAATACTTTTCTATAATTCTCATCATTCCTTTTTCCCAAACATTCTGGGATTCTCCACATTCCCAGGTAGTTCCTATGAGCTTTGATCTTGCAGTTTATAACTAATAAATAAAATTATATTAGCAGTGTATGATCTATATACGATCAGTACATACCTTCTTCCCTCGTAGGTGGGTATTGCGGTCGGGGCACTTCACGTGGTGCCCTGTAGGCATTATTACTTAAGGCTCTTTGCAGCGTCCCTTCGGCCCCTAGCTGCAACCCCCCTTGCATTCCTTTTATTGCACCTCCGTTCATATTCTCTTTCTTCCACCTTACTTTCCTCAACCCTCTCCTAATAATTCTTGCAACATTATTTTCAAGCGCTGAATGATCTCATAGGTCCCAGCGCGTGGCCTTTGGCCTGATTATTGTTTTCCAATATTTAAGTGTTTTATTTTCATAGACAGTAATGAATAGTTAGAGAGAAGGATTGTTTTATACCCATTTTCTATTTTCTTTTCAGTATGTATTAATTTCCTATAATAAATACGTTATTCCGAAGGGTTATTTAATACCCATTTTCTACATTCTCTTAATAACTTCAATTTTGTACTCCAATATTTAATGCCGTTTATTTTCATAGATAGTAATGAATACGTTAGAGCGAAAGGGTATTTTATACCCATTTTCTATTTTCTTTTCAGTGTGCATTAATTTCCTATAATAAATATCTTAGAGCGAGGGGTTATTTCATACCAATTTTCTATATTCTCTTAATAACTTCAATTTTATACCCCAATGTTTAATGTTTATCTTCATAATAATGAATACGTTAGAGCGAAGGGGTGTTTTATACACACTTTCTATTTTCTTTTCAGTGTGCATTAATTTCCTATAATAGATGCGTTAGAACGAGGGGTTATTTAATACCCATTTTCTATATTCTCTTTTGGTAATTACCTTGTGGGAAAAAGTACACGGTCAAACTTTTGTGTATCTCATCCCGAAAGTATTTTTGAAACCTTTCGAATGTCTCCCATGAACTCTCGTCCAGTTGAGTCGTTCCAATATTTTGTCCATTCGCGATGGCTACGGGTCTCCATCTGAAGCAATGTGGCTCCCATTTCAATCAGCTGCAAATTGGGTTTCTTTAAAAAAAAAAAAAAAGAAAAAAAAATACTCTTTCGCCGGGTGAAGGAGGACAGGACGTGAGGGCGGCGACCGGGAATATATACCATTTCAAAAGCTTCAAACTTGATAGACCCCTTCCGGAAGTTTTCGAAAAAGTTGCCGAATACATAAGTGTTTTTGGGATGAAGTTATCCGCTCCCGAAGCTGTTTTTTTTTATTTTTTTTATTTATTTACTGACATACCTCGTTTTGTTCTTGTCGTTTTTGTCCTCTTTTGCAGCAACTCGTATTATTTATTTCGCCGTGAAGAAATGTGCCAGGATTAGGTGCCAAGTGGCTTTAAAGATTGAAGGTTATTTCAGCGCCAAGTTCGCCCATTCATACCCAATTTGGTGCTTTTAAACTTTCAGGCCAATTTAGCGCCGAAAATTCCTCTCTCGTATTCCGTTCTAATTGAGCCAATCCTGTGCCGGTTTTGTTCCGACCGTTTTGAAAAAAGAAGTGTTGGGGTTGGCTAACATCTGAGACGAGTGGAAATACTTTGAATTTATATCGACTAAATGTTTTATTAGTACAAGACCTTTTGTTTCAATATGAACATATATACCTGTGTTAATTTATTAGGTAGGTCATTGGGTCTTGTTTTATAGTATTGCACACACTACTACTACTACTACTACTACTACTACTACTACTCACTACTATACTACTACTACTATTAATAATAATAATAATAATAATAATAATAATAATAATAATAATAATAATAATAATAATAATAATCCAAAGAAACCTCATAATCACATGAGTTAATAAAATAAAATGGAAAAGTAAATCCACAATAATATGTGTGCTTGATCTTGTTACTTAAAATACAAAGCAGAAAGCTTCCGTTGACCTGCACGGTCCTCCTTGTCAATCTGAATATAATTACTAACAGTGACCACACAAGAAACTTTGTTTTTTGACTAGTTTACAAATAGCCTGTTTGATGATGTAGTTGGCTCTTCACGTTATCACCTCGTTCTCCAACGGCAAACCAGCTAATCGCCTAGATCTTCGAAGTGGCGATTCGTCTCTTGAATCGTTTGATATTTTGTCCATAGCGGCTTGGGCGCCTGCAACAAGGGACACGGGATGTGTCCCTGTTACCTGAACGAAAGAAGATGAGGCAGCGGCAGTATCAGAGGTGGCTAGATTATTGATGTTATTCCTATGCAAGTTTTCTCTGTTATAATCTCTTATAAACTGACATTTTCAATAAAGCATTTTCAATAAAGCATTTACGCAAGAAGATTTTATTTTAAATGAAATAATTTGCTGTCAGTTTATAAGAGATTATAACAGAGAAAACTTGCATAGGAATAACATCAATAATCTAGCCACCTCTGATACTGCCGCTGCCTCATCTTCTTTCGTTCAGGTAACAGGGACACATCCCGTGTCCCTTGTTGCAGGCGCCCAAGCTGCTATGGGCAACATATCAGACGATTCAAGAGACGAACCGCCACTTCGAAGATCTATAGTCGATTTTTTTAAACCTGGCAAACTTGCACTTAACTTGCACTTAGCTGCTTGTCGCTGATTGGATGAATGTCGTATTGTCCGAATCTCCCAGTTTTGTTATCACACTGTTTCAGAATTGTGATTATACGGCCGTAGATTGAGATAAGAGCCAAATTATGTAATGTTATGTAAATACCTGTTGTAATAACTTAAGTATTAAGAACTTACATACCAAATTATTATATAATAGTTAACAGTTATGAAACAACACTTTCCGAAGCTGTAGACTTGAAATATGTTTCAAACGCATGAGCTTTAATGTTTAAATTTCTGGCTAGATTTTTAGCGCAATCGTACCATTGGTGCTTTGGAAAAAAGCAAAACGTATTAATTGTACATTGCTGAAGGTTGTATAACGCCTAAGAACAAAATGCTATCGTAGAAAATGTATGCTTGCCGAAACATTTGGGGTGGAGGAGTTGAGAAAGGAACGCCGGTGAGTTGTCGTCAGCTGAGAATCGGCTATCGAGTAGTTGGCTCACTGTCGTCGATTTCACCTATTTCAGCCATGGCCACAAGAGTCGATATGGAACAAAGCAGAGATGAAGGCGCTTCAAACACCAGGCATAAGCATGCTGCTGGCAGTAGGCTTACCAGTCAGTGACGTAATATAATAATGAATGTTTTTTCAATATTTCACTTCACAGGGCCCTAGCAAGACAATGAAAGAAATCATTAAGGCGACAGCAACGGCAACTTTATACACATCCTAAAACATTAATGACATTCCGTGAGCAGTACTTTTGAAATGCAAAAAATGAACATTATGATATATAAACATCTTTATTATTTTATGAAGACAAGAACACCACAACCCGCATTTGAACCTCCTGCTGAGAGTACGTCAACTTTCTTTCAATCCCGAGGCTGTTCCTCCCACAACTCCTCCACCCAAAATTTTCTGACAAGCTTACATTTCTACGATAGTATTTAGTTCTTAGGCGTTATACAACATCAGCAATGTACAATAAATATGTTTTTTTTTTTTCAAACAACCAATGGCATGATTGCACTAAATATCTAGCCAGAAATTTAAACATTAAAGCTCATGCGTTTGAAACATATTTCAAGTCTACAGCTTCGGAGAGTGTTGTTTCATAACTGTTAACTATTATATAATAATTTGGTATGTAAGTTCTTAATACTTAAGTTTATTACAACTGGTATTTACATAACATTTCATAATTTGGCTCTCATCTCAATCTACGGCCGTATAATCACAATTCTGAAACAGTGTGATAACAAAACTGGGAGATTCGGACAATACGACATTCATCCAATCAGCGACAAGCAGCTAAGTGCAAGTTAAGTGCAAGTTTGCCAGGTTTAAAAAAAATCGACTTTAGGCGATTAGCTGGTTTGCCGTTGGAGAACGAGGGGATAACGTGAAGAGCCAACTACATCATCAAACAGGCTATTTGTAAACTAGTCAAAAAACAAAGTTCTTGTGTGGTCACTGTTAGTAATTATATTCAGATTGACAAGGAGGACCATGCAGGTATCATTTAAAGTTTTCTGCTTTGTATTTTAAATAACAAGATCAAACAGACATATGATTGTGGATTTACTTTTCCAATAATAATAATGATAAAATAATGATAATAATAGGAATGAGGCCTTCTGTGAAGGCAGTATCGTTGAAAATACTAGACATTTCAGCGAATAGAGTATACAAATAAATGCTTTAGAAACAGCTAATAATAATAATAATAATAATAAATGCGCAACTGGAATACAATACTTACAAGCTCTGGAATAAGACTAGCAGAGGTTATATCAGGAGAGGGATCTTCCAGGGAGACTCACTGTCCCCACTACTCTTCGTAGTAGCCATGATTCCCATGACAAAAGTACTACAGAAGATGGATGCCGGGTACCAACTCAAGAAAAGAGGCAACAGAATCAACCATCTGATGTTGATGGACGACATCAAGCTGTATGGTAAGAGCATCAAGGAAATAGATACCCTAATCCAGACTGTAAGGATTGTCTCTGGGGACATCAGGATGGAGTTTGGAATAGAAATATGCGCCTTAGTCAACATACAAAAAGGCAAAGTAATGAGAACTGAAGGGATAAAGCTACCAGATGGGAGCAACATCAAACACATAGATGAGACAGGATACAAATACCTGGGAATAATGGAAGGAGGGGATATAAAACACCAAGAGATGAAGGACACGATCAGGAAAGAATATATGCAGAGACTCAAGGCGATACTAAAGTCAAAACTCAACGCCGGAAATATAATAAAAGCCATAAACACATGGGCAGTGCCAGTAATCAGATACAGCGCAGGAATAGTGGGAATGGACGAAGGCAGAACTCCACAGCATAGATCAGAAACCAGAAACATATGACAATACACAAAGCACTACACCCAAGAGCAAATACGGACAGACTATACATAACACGAAAGGAAGGAGGGCGAGACTACTAAGTATAGAGGACTGCGTCAACATCGAGAACAGGCACTGGGGCAATATCTGAAAACTAGTGAAGACGAGTGGCTAAAGAGTGCATGGGAGAATAAGGACTAATAAAAGTAGACGAAGACCCAGAAATATATCAGAGACAGGAGAATGACAGACAGAACAGAGGACTGCACAACAAACCAATGCACGGACAATACATGAGACAGACTAAAGAACTAGCCAGCGATGACACATGGCAATGGCTACAGAGGGGAGAGCTAAAGAAGGAAACTGAAGGAATGATAACAGCGGCACAAGATCAGGCCCTAAGAACCAGATATGTTCAACGAACGATAGACGGAAATAACATCTCTCCCATATGTAGGAAGTGCAAAACGAAAAATGAAACCATAAACCACATAGCAAGCGAATGCCCGGCACTTGCACAGAACCAGGTACTAAAAAGAGGCATGATTCAGTGGCAAAAGCCCTCCACTGGAGCCTGTGCAAGAAACATCAGCTACCTTGCAGTAATAAGTGGTACGAGCACCAACCAGAGGGAGTGATAGAAAACGATCACGCAAAGATCCACTGGGACTATGCTATCAGAACGGATAGGGTGATACGTGCAAACAGACCAGACGTGACGTTGATTGACAAAGTCAAGAAGAAAGTATCACTCATTGATGTCGCAATACCATGGGACACCAGAGTTGAAGAGAAAAGAGAGGGAAAAAAGGGAAAAAATGGATAAGTATCAAGATCTGAAAATAGAAATAAGAAGGATATGGGATATGCCAGTGGAAAATCGTTACCCAATAATCATAGGAGCACTAGGCACGATCCCAAGATCCCTGAAAAGGAATCTAGAAAAACTAGAGGCTGAAGTAGCTCCAGGACTCATGCAGAAGAGTGTGATCCATGAAACGGCACACATAGTAAGAAAAGTGATGGACTCCTAAGGAGGCAGGATGCAACCCGGAACCCCACACTATAAATACCACCCAGTCGAATTGGAGGACTGTGATAAAGCAAAAAAAGAAAAAAAAATAATAATAATATGCTGAAAGAGAATATCCATTTAAATTTTCAATATATGATCTCTGTTCAGTAAAGACTTTAAGGTTAAGAGAGGTTTAAGAGAGAGAGAGAGAGAGAGAGAGAGAGAGAGAGAGAGAGAGAGCTCGGAATGTGAAAAAAAATGATAATACCAAAAATTAGAAATATTTTTACTAAGCCGCCTTTACTTCAGTCCAACATTTTTCACTGTCATTTTTAAAAATTCCTCTACCCGGGCCCACCTTTTTTAATAAGCTCTTTGAAAGGGGAGTAATTGATTTTGTACTATAAAGTAAAATTTACTTAAAAGTCTTACCCTAGCGAATATGATCCGTGAAAGCTTAGATGTTCGGTTGCTTAATATTTGTGTATAGATATGCTACGAAGTAATAATAATGAAAATAATAATAATAATGATAATAATAATAATAATAATAATAATAATAATAATACTATATTTTAGTATTGATAATACCAGATCTTATCATTCAAAATACCAGAGTTAACACCTTGAATATAGGCCAATTACTTAGCAGTTTCGCTGATTATGACAAACGAATAATAATAATAATAATAATAATAATAATAATAATAATAATAATAATAATAATAATAATAATAATTAATAACAATAATAATGAAAAAGAAAATTCCGTTAAACATTTAGTGTATAATCTCATTTCTGTAAATACTTTGATAATAATATTGATTAACTTGCTAGTTCTTGCATTTTTCTAATAATTAACCCTGGTTGTCGTTAAAGCAATTATTTACCCATATTTTTAGTATACTGTGATACAGAATGTACCTTTGGTTACGGTAGAAGCTGATTTTTTAATCCTCAAAAGGCGTGATAATTTCTCTATACATTTTGCGTACTAGTGTTCATCGTTTTCTTTCGTCGATGACTACTGTAGAAATATACATAATTTAATGAAAACTGTACTGACATTTTTTTTCTTACATACTCGCAACTTGTGACTGAACGAATAAACCTAATAAAATTAATATGACTGGTTTTAAAGAACGAAAATAGTCTCATTGGAAGGTAAATCCAAGTTCAGTAAAACGTGAAAATGTAGCATCATTGACAAAAATAGGAGTTTTATTTCCGGGAAACCGATAAAAAAATAAGAGAAAAAAATAGTTTGCTGCCTGTTTGCATGTAAAAATAGTAGGAGTTTTATTTCTCTACCAGGGAAGCCTGGAAAACTCGGGAAAAAATATTTTGTCGGGATAATAATAATAAAAAAAAGACAAGTAAAAAACTGCTTCGAGGTTTCTTCCGCGCAGTCGAGTTTTCCGTACAGCGTATAATGCTGTCAGAGCCACGGCCCATGAAATTTTTCAGCCACCGCCCGGTGGTGGCCTGTCTTATAGCGTTGCATTTTTATGGCTAAATTTAACCTTAAATGAAATCAAAGCTACCAAGGCTAGAGGGCTATAATTTGGTATGTTTGATAATCAGAGGGTGGATGATCAACATACCAATTTGCAGCCCTCTAGCCTCAGTAGCTTTGAAGTACTGAGAGCGGATAGGAAAAGTGCGGACAGAAAAAGCGCCGAAGGACAGACAAATAGCCATCTCAATAGTTTCCTTTTAAAGGAAACTAAAAAAGCCTAATATTCACAAGAAAAACATCCGACTGACTTCCTGGGAGGGAAATACGAAAGGCTTCTATAAAATAATTATTTTTATTATTTTATAAATATCTTTTACCCAGGCAAAGTAATATTTTCCTAGTCTCTCTATCGTTATTAAATCATGTCTTTTTTTAGGGGTTTCATATTTAAGTTAAAGTGAATTTTACATCAAATTACCTAATTTTTTACATGACTAGAAGTTACAAAATATAATTTCCAAAGACTAGTCGAAAAAGTTTTACGTATCAGGATGTCGACAAATACTTCTACGCTTTTGGGCTGTTGTAAAATATATTTTTACATATTGGGATGTTGACAAGAATTTTTATGTATCACGATGTCGAAAAATACATTTGCGCTTTGGGACGTCGAAGAATACTTTTAAAAACATCAGGATGTCTTGAAATATCGAACAGTGGTTGAAGTGTGTTCATGCGTATGTAATTCCAGCTGGATATACGTCATTTCTAGTTGTCGGTGAAAGAAAACTACTGAGATGGCCATTTTTCTGTCCGCCCTCAGGTCTTAAAAACTACTGAGGCTAGAGGGCTGTAAATTGGTACGTTCATCATCCACCCTCCGATCATCAAACATACCAAATTGCAGCCCTCTAGCCTGGTACTTTTTTGTTTTATTTAAAGTTACAGTTAGCCATAATCGTGCGTCTGGCACCGCAACAACACAGATTACCACAGCCGTCTGAGAGTTTTATGGGCTGTGGCAGAGAAAACGAAAAATGGATTATATCCAGGCGTGAAGGGATGGCTGGAATTACGTATACGTTTGAACACATCACAAACATTGTTCGACATCCTGATATGTAGAGATGTTTCACTTGTTTATAGATTACAAAAATCAAAGAAAAAACCTTTTCTCTTGATCCTTCTCCGGTCCATGAATATACCACACCAGGGAAAGGAAGGAAGGGGGTTGGGGGAGGGATATAATGGTAGATACCCTCTTCTTCTTTCCCCTCCCATCCCAAAGTGGGGGAGTGGGGGACAATGGATGCCATTTCCCCATTCGTACGCAAACGAGGGCCTTGGTCATCCGCTGAAGGCGACGTCTTCTCCGGGTTCCGACGAAAAGAGACGGAAGGCATAAGTTAACTTTCCTTTAATCTCCTGCAGGAGACGTGACAGCGACCAGCCGTTATTGGCTGGTTCT
>NC_061090.1:61656089-61658589 GCF_015104395.2 Macrobrachium nipponense | reverse complement strand
TCGGGAAATCCAACCCTTTTGTCATTTACCTACCCCAAACCTACCTTAGTCAAATCCCGGTGATTAACGTCCAACAAAAGACATCGCCCAAAGACTCTGGGGTATATGAGATCCCATGCCAGGACTGTGACCAATCTTACATCGGATTTACAGGTAAATCACTTCCCCAGAGATTAATACAACACAAACGGTCAGTTAGGTATGGACAACAGAACTCGGCTATTTTCAACCATATAAATGAACATAACCATAGAATAAACTGGAATATGTCACGTGTAATTTATAGCAGCAACTGCCGGTACAAGAGTCAAATGATGGAATCGGCCTTAATAAAAGAGAAGCAGGTATGAACATCTCAAAAGGGAATTGGACATCGGACATCGTCGACCGCAGTGTTTCATTCAACCAACGCTTAAGAAGATTAAAGGAAGATTATCAGCGGGGGTGACCTAAAATTGGCTTACTTGTGGACGAATCTCTTGGTATAAATACCACCTTTTCTGTAAACTTTTCTCATTCATATACCTGAAGAGAGAGACAGCAGTCTCTGAAATATAGTACTTTTCTCTCTACATTTGGTGTTTTATGGGCTCCTTTTATTAGATATATATATATATATATATATATATATATATATATATATATATATATATATATATATATAGTATATATATGCTACGTTTATGATTAATTGTATGTATGAATGAGTAGCCTTGTTTGCTCCTAAAGCAACTGATTTTGGGAGAGAACACGTGGTAGGAAGGGTGGAAAGGAATTTCCGGTCTGACGGAAGCTTAGGGTAAGATAGGCAAGTCACGAGAGTAGCTAGGCCTCGAGATGGATTTTAGGGACCTCTACCATAAGACCTATTTTCCTTCCCAATTTGCTGGCTGTTGTTTACCACTTTCAGGCAGTGCCCGAGGCGGTGTATGGAATCCCCGTGATTCAAAGAGACCCAGCATCTCTCTCAGTCAGAAGCGACTCATAAAGCCAGGCGGACTGTGCCTCTACTCTCCTCCTCTGACGGGACGTCAGACCTCTGTCCAAACGCTGGTGGGACTATCTTCAGAGCCCGACACATGTCCAAGCCTCAAGTAATTAAAGTACGTCTAGAAAGTGTAAACTCCAAACCAGCTCCTTTTCCTACAAGACGACTCTTGCTAATTTCATTTTCAATTCTCACTTATATCCCTCTTACATCAAAAGCCCTTTGTCCTCATCGGGCCATGTGCTTCCCCTTGTGACTTGTTAGACAAATGAAGTCATTGCATACCTCAGTTAAACATTAGAGTTCCTTCCCCCAGTGTTAGAGAAACTGAATAATGGTAACTTGTGCAAGAAGTCCTTTTTTTTATCTTGTCTAATCTGGGATCATTTTCCAGATTCCCTGAGTCTCGTGTCCAAGTCTTTGCGCCCGCAAGTGTTGCATTACCGCAAGATTTCGAAAACTAGCTTTTACGTGCATCTCATTTTTAGCCAGCTATCCCCTTGTGAGAGATATATGGGTCCCCACGTGTGGACACGCTGCATTTACTCTTTCTCCAGGCCAGTAAATGGCCTCTTGTAAATAAATAGATGTAAAGTAATTAGCTGAGTTTTCTGGCAACCTTTTTTCTCTAGAGTAATTTAATACTATAAATCCTTTAAGGTAAGTTCATGTAATTTATTCTGCATTTTTCCCTCAACTCTTTCGTTTACGTAATTGAGCCCCTTAAGGCCAGTCTTAATACATAACAATATATATTATATATATATATATATATATATATATATATATATATATATATAATATATATTATATATACATACTGAACGTAGGTTTATGTTGGTGTATGCATATGTGTGCGAACACCTCTTATCCTATGGTATATAAGTAGGTTAATCACAAAGGAAAAAGAAAATCAGGAAATTTATTAAAACCGATTCAAAGTCTAAAGTTTATAAAAGACAAGCAGCCCCTAAGCTTAATTCCTTAGCATTCCTGCTCAGGATATGTCAGTTTGAAAATATATTTTCGAATGGAGATATATTCATCTGAGAGATATAATTCTGAGTTTTTCATTTTGTCGACTGAGATATTGAAAAGAGGGATCCAATTCAAATATGAATATAATTGCCCGAGAGATATATTTCTGGGATTTTTAATTCCTCGACTGAAATTGAAAAGGGGGATGTAATTCAACTGTAAATATAATCGCCCTAGAGATATAAATCTTGGATTTTTAATTTCTCTACTGAGATATTGAAAAGAAGGATGTAATTCAAATGTAAATTTAATCGCCCAAGATATATAATTTCTGGATTTTTAATTCCCCGACTGAGATATTTGAAAGAAGGATCTAATTTAAGTGTAAATATAATCGCCTGAGAGATATAATTCCGGGATTTTTCTCCAATTCAATATAACTATAATCGCCCGAGATATATAATTCTGGGAATTTTAATTCCTCCACTGAGATATTTAAAAGAAGTAGCTAATTCACGTGTAAGTATAATCTCA
>NC_061090.1:61638211-61655589 GCF_015104395.2 Macrobrachium nipponense | reverse complement strand
GTGACTTAATAAAAGGTACTGTATCTCTCTCTCTCTCTCTCTCTCTCTCTCTCTCTCTCTCTCTCTCTCTCTCTCTCTCTCTCTCTCTCTCTCTCTCTCTCTCTCTCTCTATTCTTTCGTTAGCCAGTATCTCAGGGTATACATTTGGGGTGGGAGAATATGTTTTTTTTTTTTTTTTAAAGGAGACTGAGAAGGGATTAATAATATGTATATTAGGGGTTAAATGTGCAATAGAATAATAAATAGAGAATACGTGAGGTTAATTAAGCAAAGCAACGAAATGAAGAATATATGAGGTGGATGAACAGAATATAATATAAAATAGCGTGGGAAGGGATAAATGAAAGAAAAAATAACCGAAAGCTTTAGTTAGGTCTCAACAAAAGAGAGGTATTGTTGCATAGAATGCTCAGTTTACTCAGTACGGTAACATTTCATTAGCTAATCATTGATTCATCGGTGCACCCACACACACACACACACACACACACACACACACACACATATATATATATATATATACTATATATATACATATACATATATACATATATATACACGTATATATATACATATATATATATATACATACATAATATATATATATATATATATATATAATATATATATATATATATATAAAGGTATAAGCCACGTAGGAAAGATAAACAACGGAGTTGCAACTACTCCGTTGTCTATCTTCCTTTCGTGGCTTATACCTCTATTTATGCATTTATCACGTTCCAAAATTTCGTGGTTCAGTTATACATACATACATATATATATATATATATATATATATATATATATATATATATATATATATATATATGCTATATGTATGTATATATGTATATATATATATATCACGTATATATATATGTATATATGTATATGTATATATATATATATTATATATATATATATATATATATATATATATATATATATACATAAATGATTAGACATGCAACGCGCAAACCAGGCTACTGCAAGCATTGCACAGCGTGGTCCAGTTTTTTACGTCTTGTTGTTCTTGTTTTATGGTCACGTAGTGCGCTCCTAATTCGCCAATGACCCCTTAGGTCGTGGGTTTATTTACAGATATGGAATTTATCTGTATATTATAATGTAATTATTACATTAGGCTCGGACAGCTACCATTCAAGCATTGAACAACAAAAATTACGTTAAACATGGCTTTTTTAGGAGTGTGCCCATAATATATATTTAGTCATAACCATAAACAAGTGATTAAGTGCATAAAAGTATATGTAAAAAAAAATACATATCTAATGGACATATTCATAAACAAAGAAAATGCATGGAAAATACAGATCCATGTTTGATATATATGGTATAATGTAAATAAATGATTATCAGGTACCAAAAAAAATTAAAAGGTTAACATGTATACATGAAGATTATAGTAATAGGTAACCCGATTAAGAATAGTTGTTACCCTGTGGAGATACATAATTATACATGATTGATAATAGGTAACCCGATTAAGAATAGTTGTTACCCTGTGGAGATACATAATTTATACATGATCATGGATAACTGTTCAAGAATATTTGTTACTCTTTGTAAAGATATAAAGATAACATATGACTGTGCACAAAATATAGATTCCTGGTACGTACACGCACCAACATTTTAATATATAGGGCTTCAATATTTTATTAGGTGCCCGAAAGATACTTTTAACTGTTCATATATTTAAAAAAAAATAAATGCAAAGGCTTGGAGTCTCTTGTCCTACATATTGCCAGCGTACAGACCGCTTTTCACACACAACACAATTCCAGACAATTTTCCTCTGAGTCAGGTGAAATGGCCAGTTTCAAATGGCTCTAAACGTAAAGGCTTTTAACGCAATAGGAGTGTTGTCTGGACGTGGCAGAACGTTCCTCTGAAGATCCGTCTGAGTTCGCCTCAACCTACGCCAAGTAAAGATGTTAACGGCGATAATAATCATCACCGTAACGCAAAACACGGCTAGCAGCACGTAGAAACGAAGATTTTTTCCTCCTGCATAAGTCAGTGACGTGTGGTCCATCTCAGCCAGTTGGCGTTTTTCGAAACGATGAGCCACCTTCGCGTTTGTATGGGAGAGGTAGTGTATGGGATAAACTGTATTCCGCCCACGGAAGTTGCAAAATAAGGCTTTCCGATCAAAACCCGCCCTCCCCCCGCGCCCCTCGCTCGCCCGCGCCTCACGTCCGCTCTCGCCCGGCTCCGCTCACGTATTATAGTGTTAACCCCTCGGACCGTGTAGTTCGTAGACGTCCCGGTACAACCGTCGGCTGCAACAAAGACCTGGGAGTGGGCCGTGGTCCTGTCCGGACATGCCACGTCAAAGCCTTCCTTGTCGTATCGGATCCACGAGCCGTTGGTCAGTCTGTAATTGAACTTATTACCATCAAAAGGATAAAGTTTTTTCAGACAACCTTCGTGTGTATGGGAGAGAGAACCGTTTAGCACTATGCCTAACTCACATGAATCCATTGATATAGGATGGAATTCAAAGGAGTCAGCTGTACAAACTTTATTATTCATGGCTTCTGAACAGTGAGTGAATTTATCTAAATCTTTAATGACAGTATATGATTCCCTATCAGGGGAAAATCAATCAGCGTGTCCCGTTCAAATTGGATATTACTGGACTTGAGTTATATTCCGTTCATGAAAGTTGCGGAAACGGTGCTATTTAATTATGCTTGCCAGGCATCAGAAGAATCAAAGGGAATGGTAATCATGATCCTGTAATTTTCAACGCTTACCGATATTAAGCTATAATAAAATTCTATCTTATGGGCGTCTAATAAAGGAACATAACCTAGTTTCTCCCGTCCGTTCTCCAAAGTTAAAGTCAGATCTTTAATAGGCATAAGATGTGGGGATTAAACACCCTTTGTTGCTAGCATAATAGCTTCTACATAGTCTTTTGATTTCTCAATAAAATGTGAAATTTTGGTACGGATATGATCTATTTTCGAACTATAGTAAGCTAATGTAGCCAGCAAGTGTTTCATTTCCATAATCTGATTGATATTACTAGAATGTTCGTTCACCAAACTCATTATTTGATTGATTGAGGATAACTGGTTACGCAGTTCGGACAAAGCTAATTCCTTTTCATGTTGCAAAAACTCAATTCTCTTATTCTGATCATTTATTTTAAGGCGATTTGAAATTCCTAAGCCTAAACTTGCAACAGATCCAAAGATGTTTAATGCAGCAAAGATAAACGGGTTGCGACGTTCGAGGTTATTGTGCCGCACAGTCCACATCAGCAGATCTCGAGCCAGAGCTTCTGCCTCGGCGGTTTTATTTTGCAAGTCGTATGATAACATTTCCGCGACGCTTAGTGTTTGTGCTATCGAACTCTCTGGGTTAGCAGGAAAATGACGTTGGTGCATTTCATTCAACGAAACAGCAAACCTCGACAGGTCACTCTTTAGGTTAATGACGTCATTCTCCGGGAGAAAGATCGCCTGCATATCTACTTCTATGACTATATTGCTTGCGGTAATGAAAACGTCTTCTGTTCTTTCTACAATAGTGCCATGAGTAAAATCTAATTTTTTTGTTTTAGCGCTCTTCCCACACGACAAAGATGTCTGAACAAACAATATCACCCCTAACAATAACAGATTCATTTTGGAAACCTGCAATGAGTAAAATATATGTAATAACTCATGTTAAAGAAAAATGTTTACATACAAATATTATATATATATATATAAGTTATTATACAAGTTTCATAGATACAAAAATTTCCCTCACTTCCTTCTACCCTTCTTTTTAATTTCTGATGTGCGCCAATGGAACGATTCTCATATCAGTGGGTTGTGATACGTTTTGAACTCTAAATCTATTGGCCGTTAATATTTCTAAAATGTTAAACGGGCCTTCAAACTTAGGTGTCAGTTTGTAATTGAGTCCTTTGCGTACGTATACTTGTATGTATACCTTATCGCCCACGGCATATGTTTTAGTTGGCTCAGCTATTTTATCATGATTTCTTTTCATTATGATTTGTGATTCTTCTAGATTCTTACGAAGTATATTATATCGACTTATGCTTGCATCCATAACATCCTTTAGAGGATTTGATAAATTGGTTGTAGGCATTAATACATGGAAAGGCGTTCTAGCTGGGGTGCCGTACAGTGCCTCGTGCGGCGACATTTTAATAGATACATGATATGAGTGATTAAGAGTGCTTAGTACCGCAGGTATGGCAATATCCCAGTTGGGGTCCAGCCCCCCTAATGTAACCCTTAATATGTTTAAAACCTTACGATTTGCTCTTTCCACTAGCCCGTTAGACTCTGGGTGGTAGATCATGGTATTGATTTTCTTTATGCACAGGAATTCACACAATGAGTTAAGGAAGTGATTATTGAACTCTCCGCCAGAGTCAGAGATGATCATGTGTGGAATTCCATGCTTACAAATGTAGCACTCGTAAAACTTCCTAGCGCACTCGACTGCGGTTTTAGTTTTAAGCGCTATCAGTTCGGTATATCGAGTCAAGGCATCTATGATTACTAGGAGGTGCTTATTTCCTCTGTCTGATTCGTAAAACCCTGTTAATAAATCTAAGTGTACTCTCTCAAAGGGTTGATTGGGTACGGGATAAGCCCCTAGGCTGACAGGTGTCTTTGTGTGCCCTTTGTGTTCCTGACAAGTGCGACAATTGGCTATGTGCTTTTTTATATCTGTAAGCATCGTATGCCAATAAAATAAGGATTTGGCTTTTTGTGACATGATGGAGAAACCCGGGTGGCCATGCAATGGATTTGCATGCAACCAATTTAAGACAGTGGGTATAAGTGAGATCGGTACCACTACCTGGTCGTTATTCAGCTGTGGTGTGTTGCGGGTTTGCCTCGTCACGGATCTACACAGGATATATAATTCTGCTGCTTATACTTTATATATTCTTTTTCCTTAGGATTTCCGTTTAAAGCGTTTATGATTTTTTCTAATTGCTGATCTTTTCTTTGTTCCGTCTGTAATAGTTCAGCACTCCAGCCCAGATCTTCCTGTTCAGATATAGTTTTAACAATGGGCATGGAGGTTGATATATCTATTAATTCAGCTAATGGCTCCGTACAAGATGATGAGGGGTTGCGTGATAATGCGTCAGCAATGATATTTGCTTTCCCAGGTAAATACCCGATCCTCGCGCCAAAGTCCTGGATGATCATATGCCACCGAGTTCGTTTGGGGCTGTGACTAAAGCCTTTAAATAAGTCGGTTAGGGGCTTATGATCAGTGAGAACCTTGACGGGATAACCATATATTATGAACTTAAAATGCAATAGTGAATTAACAATAGGCGAGCCTTCCTTATCTATTACTGCATATTTACTTCGAAAGGTCTCAGTTTACGTGAATAAAAAGCTATAGGGAAAAACTGTTTGTCATATTGCTGAAGCAATACCCCACCTACTCCTAGGTCTGAGGCGTCTGTTGCAATAAAGAATTCCTTACCGAAGTCAGGAAATTTTAAGATAGGGGAACTACACAGTTCATCTTTCAAGGTATCAAACGTCTATTGAGTTCTTTCAGACCATATGAAATCTACGCCCTTCTTTATAAGATCGGTTAGGGGAGCGGCTATGATTGAGTAGTTGCGTATGAAACGCCTATAATAGCCACTACACCCCAGAAATTGCTGTATTCCCTTGACGTTAGTAGGTATCGGAAAGTTACGGATAGCCGATACCTTATCGTGGACTACTTTAAGACCTTGACTAGACACCGTGAAACCTAAATAGACTAATTCTGTTTTGAAAAATTCACTTACTTACTCTTCACCCTTAGGTTATGCTGTCTTAGTCTTTGTAGCACTAGCTCTAATTACGTAGATGTTCTTCTAAGGTATTAGAAAGATTACAAGGTCGTCCATATAGGCATGTAGGATATCCCCTAACAAGTCTCCAAACACTATGTTGATCATTCTAGTAAATGTTATGGGAGCACAACGTAAACCAAAAGGCATACGCAAAAATTCATAATGTCCCCTGGCTGTGCTGAAGGCAGTGTATGGGATACTCTCTTTTTCCAACGGTATCTGGTGAAAACCCTTAAGTAAGTCCAAACTGGTAAAATATTTGTTCTGGCCTAGTAAAGATAGAATATCATCAGTAC
This sequence comes from Macrobrachium nipponense, assembly GCF_015104395.2. Lineage (NCBI taxonomy): Eukaryota > Metazoa > Arthropoda > Malacostraca > Decapoda > Palaemonidae > Macrobrachium > Macrobrachium nipponense. The sequence goes on along the minus strand of NC_061090.1, from coordinate 61,649,421 downwards.
ATGGCACTGGGAATCGGTCAGGGATTGTTTCCTCATTTAAGCGACGGAAGTCTATGCAGATATGCCAAGTTCGATCCTTTTTCGGTACAACTATTAACGGAAATTATAAGGGCTGTTTGATTTCCTAATGACTCCTTCCTTTAGCATTTTACCTACTTCATCATTTATCTCATTCTGGAATTTCATAGGTAGTCTGTACGAAGGTACATAGATAACTTTCTGCTTGTCCTTTAACCTTATTTGGTGTTCTATGACATCCGTTTTTCCTAAGGATCCATCCGTAGTGGAGAAAACATCATGATATTTAGTTAAAAGATCAAAATATTTCTGCTGAATTTCTTCTTCTTGAATGTCTTTGTTGATTTTATTTTTATAGATTGCAAAAGGGATTCATCCGCAACTGATTGAGCGTGACTGATCTCAGCTATGGTAAGAATGCGATGTTTATAAACTTCCACATCCAAGATATGTTGATTTTTGTGAATTACTAAAGTGGTATTCAAATGATTACAGACTTCGATGTTACATTGTTGTTGTGAGCCGACTATATAAATGGCTTGTGTGACGGATAATCCGCGAGTTTTCAGAGTGTTGGAAAGGATTAACATTTCAGATCCCGGCAAAGTTTTCTTTACACTCACTAATATGTTCAAAGTTACGTTCAGCTCGAGGGTTTGCGTGTAAGCTGATATTACGGGTGAGCAAGAATTCTGTTGGGTCGCACGGCTTATTTCTTGATTCATGAGACAAGTGATTGGTTCTTCAACGTACGTTACTGTTTTATTTGTTAACTCTTTTTTGTCTAAAACTGATTTTAAGGTGTTAGAAGACTTATAGAATTTTCCTTTGATATACATGCCGTGTTTTGCAGGGGCTAAGGTAATGTTTTGAGTGCCCATAGACGGGTATCCTATAATTACAGCGGGATACATATCAATGTTTTGTACAACGATAAAGGTATCAGAAAACGTGCGCTTACCGACCTTGTACTGAACATGAGTTACTCCTACCACATTTAATTCATTATTTCCTATACCCGAGAGCCTTACTCCGGACTTCTCTATAGGGAAGTTTGAAAACAATACATGGTGAGTCCCGCAAATCATGATATTACGTGGGCGGCTACCAGAATAAAAAAATAATGTAAATATTGCGCTCTAAATTTACTGCGTGTAAGGTTGGGGCCGTAACTCATCTTGACTTATAATGCGTGATCTGTTGCAAATCTACGGAAATCTGCACTGATTTTTTGGATTCGGCCGTGTGTTTCATAGGAAAATCGATTGCCTCACAATGATCTGGTAAATGATTAAATTGATTATTTGATACAAAAGGTGTTGATATGAATGACCCAACATCGTCCTCTCCCCCCTGGAGCTGACTACGTGGTATTTGCTGTGTTTTGCACACTCGGAAAATTCGCTTGACCTTGCGAGTTCTGGCTAGATGGCCCAGGAACAGAGTTACTCGAAGCACGATTTGTTTGTTTGTGATGTTGAACAGCATTACTGTTCGCCTGCTTCTTTTTTAAAGCACTGAGGATTCGATTCTTCTGTGTTTTCATTGGCAACTGTTTGCGTGTTTCTAGGATTCTGCTGTTGATTCCGCGAGAAGCACCGTTATATGAATGAGTGGAACTGTTATGAATTGAAACAAAAACGCGTCGACAGTCTGAAATCATGTGACCTGGTCTTTAAACAATTATAACAATTCATCCCTGCAGCTTGATTATTATTGACCACGTTTACTTGTTGTGGCTTATTCTCATTTTTTGCAAAAACTTGAGTAAGCAAGGGATCAAGGTCAGTACATTTAGACATGTGTTTTTTTATCTGTTTATACACATCTAGTTCCGGACTGTTGGGCTGTAGCTTTTTGTCAAAACACCTCACAAAGCTTCAGGCAACATGACTGTCATACACTTCAGATAAATCAACCGTATGAAATCTTTCACGGCGATATTGGATCTTGTAACCCACGCAGAGTTACTTAAATTAACCTGATATTCATTTAGCCGGTCGGCAATTACCGCCGCCCGTTCTACAACATTAAGCTGAGTCATAGAGGCTTGGTTAAGATGTTCCTTAAAGCCAGCACTACGTCTAAAGCCTCTTCACCGCCATATACAGCACGTAACCTAACTTTGAAATCGTCCAATGTAACCGCCTCTTGGAAAGAGACTCCTCTAAGATATGCACTTGCATCTCCTTTAGCAAAGTCTATGAATCTTTTGGCTTCCTGTAATTGTACAGATGGGTCTGTGATGCATTTTGCATTTAAATGAGCGTCTACAGATGAGATCCATGACTCAACGTTTTGAGGCAGGAACCCATTGACCTGACCTTGAAAAGGGACTATTGCTGACCTCGCACTGACGAGAGTGACCAAAGGATTAGGGTTACCCGGTGCGGAAGAACCAGCCACAGTAGTTGCCATGTTAACTTTTACTTTTTTCTTATCACTACGATTCCTTGCGATCCTATCAAAGTATCCATTAGAGTACACACGACCACTGCGTAAACGCATATACAATATAAAATAAAAATGTGTTGCAAATAATAGGAAAATCCCCCAAAAATGATAATATTAATACAGATAATGTGATAAAGATATTTTCCGGAGAACTCCGGGAGGAAAAAGCGATTAGCAACAACGAGAAAAAAAAAGAATCTGCGGGCGAGAACTTGTAGTTGAAGATTGATTCCTGTAATGAATGAAGATTAAGATTGCGGATAACTCACCCCAGGAATAACTGGGAACGAGTGGACTCGTGATGTAAAACACTTCACTGAAAAAACCTGAATGGATAAAGGATGTACTTAGCTTTGGTATATATGCGGAAAGAATGATGACGTTCCGATGACGTCACAGCCTCTCTCTCTCTCTCCCGCGTTGCAGGAAGACCGTCGATGTCGTGATGACGTCACAGCCTCTCTCTCTCTCTCTCTCGCGTTGCTTCCTCTTGACCTAATCTCTTCGTCCTGGCTTGTGATCGCGCGTTGTTTTTATGATGGTTGCTTCTCTTCCCGTTGATTGTCCGATGCTGCTTCACGTCCGGTTTGATTCTTGGAGATATGTGATGAAAGTCGTTCACTAAACGTCGATGTTGATGCTCGAATTCGTCTCGATGAAGGACATTTCTTCGTATTCATAGGATGTTTACAGTTGCATGTTGATTGAAGATCCCGTTTCCTCAGTTTATTATTGATTTATAGCTGGTATTCGATGACACATTTCTTCGGCAGACGTATATGGTTCTTTTGTAATTGTAGATTTAAGCTGCCACCGTATCTTATCTCCCGCTTGTCCACTTAGTATAATGGTGTGAGACAGCGACAGTTTGTATGTCTTTTCTTACGACTGTTGTTCGTAAGCATTGTGGTTCTGCTTTCCCTTCTCGTCTCGTGATATCTAGTAGAGTTGGTTCTTCTTTGGAATAAGGGAGATGACTCAAACGGAGGAAGTATAACTTTTAACAACTTTATTTCTTAGCTCCATCACTGGAGTAGAGAGATGGTTTGGTCGGATGACCGCTCCGTTGAGTAACTAGAAGAGAAACTACTAAATACAGGGGCATCGCGTCGATAGCGGTACACTAGCTATCTCAGCGATTGATTATAATTAGAACAAAATGAATACGTAGCCTGCCGGCTCGGAAGCCGTGAGTTTCCGCTGCGGGTTAACAGGTCAACCGCTTCCCTTGGAAGGTGTTGTGATCAGTTGACAAAATACATAAATGATTAGACATGCAAACGCAAACCAGGCTACTGCAAGCATTGCACAGCGTGGTCCAGTTTTTTACGTCTTGTTGTCTTGTTTTATGGTCACGTAGGACGCTCCTAATTTGCAAATGACCCCTTAGGTCGTGGGTTTATTTACAGATAATGTAATTATTACTATATACGTAGATATATATATATATATATATATATATATATATATATATATGTATATATAATATATATATATATATATATATATATATATATATATATACATATATATATATATATATATATATATATATATATCTATATGATATATATATATATATATATATATATCTATATATATATATATATATATATATATATATATATATATATATATATATATATACGTAATAAAAAAAGGAGCCCATAAAAACACCAAAAACCTAGAGAGAAAAAAGTACTATATTTCAGAGACTGCTGTCTCCTCTTCAAGGTAGATGCCCAATATATATATATATCCATATATATATATATATATATAATATTATATTATATATATATATAAGATATATATATATATATTGTATTAATAAAAGGAGCCCATAAAAACACCAAAACATAGAGAGAAAAGTACTATATTTCAGAGACTGCTGTCTCCCTCTTCAGGTAGATGAATGAGAAAAGTTTACAGAAAAGGTGGTATTTATACCAAGAGGTCCATCCACAGGCAAGCCAATTTAGGTCACCCCCACTGATAATCTTCCTTTAATCTTCTTAAGTGTTGGTTGAATGAAAATTTTGTCGATCGTATCTAAATCCCATGCTCCTTTTGAGATGTTCATTACCTGCCTCTCTTTTATTAAGGCCGATTCCATCATTTGACTCTTGTACCAGGAGTTTCTGCTATAAATTATACGTGACAAATTCCATTTTATTCTATGGTTATGTTCATTTATATGGTTGAAAATAGCTGAGTTCTGTTGTCCATACCTAACTGACCGTTTGTGTTGTATTAATCTCTGGGGAAGTGATTTACCTGTGAATCCGATGTAAGATTGGTCACAGCCCTGGCATGGGATTTGATAAACCCCAGTGTCCTTGGGGGATGTCTTTTGTTGGACGTTAATCAGGGATTTGGCTAAGGTGTTTGGGTAATCACACTATACATACACAAACCACGTAAAAACACACAGCCACACACAAACACACACTCACACTTCCACCCAACATCCCATCCCCCACCCCTCTCTCTCTCTCTCTCTCTCTCTCTCTCTCTCTCTCTCTCTCTCTATCTGGCCGTATATCCGAAATAGCCTCTGGGAACACCGCAGTACCATCATCCTCAGAAGCATTTGGTCTGGTATGATCTTCAGGTAAATCCAGTCATTTAGTGGCGAGGGGCCTCTCTCTCTCTCTCTCTCTCTCTCTCTCTCTCTCTCTCTCTCTCGCTACATCTTTACGAGCGAGTTTAATGGCTGCCGTCTCTTGCCCAAAAGCCTCTATCAGGCGGATAAGCTGTTGACGCGGTAATGGAAGATAATCTGAAGATTACGGGCGGACATGTTGTAGTAGTCGTATCATGATGGGTGGCGAATAGAATATGAGGAGGGAGAGAGAGAGAGAGAGAGAGAGAGAGAGAGAGAGAGAGGTTGGGGCCGGGGGTGTTTCTAGAAAAGAAAGTGAAAGTGTATAGGAAAGAATATATTAAGAAAGAAATTGTGCTAAGCGAGAGAGAGAGAGAGAGATGGTTATATTTTCATACGGAGAGAGAAAAAGAGAGAGAGAGAGAGAGAGAGAGAGAGAGAGAGAGAGAGAGAGAGAGAGAGAAGGTGGTCTAGAAAAGTGAAATGTGAATAGGAAGAAATATAAAAGTAAGAGTGTGCTAAACCAGAAAGAGAGATATTAATATTTTTTCGTCTACTCGTATGCAGTAGAAAAGTGACAGGGAAGTAGACAATAATATGAAATATATAAAGCTTGTGTAATAATTTGTTCAACTATAGAAAGATTGATATATTCTCATGCCTTGTAGACTGCAAGAACAATAAAAGTGGTATAGAAATTAACAGGTCGTGAGGGAGAAGTATCCATTTGTTCATGCACATCACCATACACAGACACACACCAACACACACACGCACACGCACACACACGTAGCGTAGAAGTACCAGACAAACATTACAAAAATCAACTATTTCGTTTTTTCCTTCCCTTGAAAAATAAACTGGTCGCTATATTCTTTGGATAGCTGAAGTTCAAGTCAATGGTTCCTGTAGGCTTGTTCTACTATATGAATAGGGTTCATCTTCTGAATATTAATAATAATATTACTTTAGCCGCAAGAGAGCTTTATTCTCATGAGTTTGGAATAAACTCGTGCTCATATTGAAAAAAACAAAAACAAAAAAAAAAAAAGAAAAAAAAAAAAAAAAAAAAAAAAAACTACCTAGAATGATCTCACCTCACTTTACCTCCCATTCCATCCCCCTCAACTTTACCTCCCATTCCATCCCCCTCACTTTACCTCCCATTCCAACCCCTCCCTCTTTCTTACCTTCCTTTACCTCCCTTCCCCTACCAAACCTTTTACCTTCCTCCCCTTTACCTCCCATTCCATCCTCCTCCCTTTACCTCCCATTCCATCCTCCTCCCTCTTTCTTACCTTCCTTTACCTCCCTTCCCCTACCCCTCCCTCTATCTTACTTTCCTTTACCTCCCTTCCCCTGTCCAACATTTTACCTCCCCTCCCTTTAACACCCATTCCATCCCCTCCTTTAACAATCCCATTCATCCCCTCCCTTTACCTCACCTTCATCTATCTCCCCTCCCTTTACCTCCCTCCCCACCCCCTCCCTTTACCCACCCCCATTCCATCCCGTCCTGTTACATCCTCATCCTCCTTTTACATTCCCCTTTACCTCCCCTCCCTTTACCCCCCCCTCCCCTCCCCTCCCCTTTGCTCCCTTAAACCACCTCTCCCAGAAAAATCTTGGGCGAGACCTCGGACGCATGGAAGGCGCGAGAGAGAGAGAGAGAGAAGAGAGAGAGAGAGAGAGAGAGAGAGAGAGAGCAATCTTTTCTGGGAGAGCGATCAGGCGATGTTGCATTGTCATACCATTAAGGGAGTCGGATTCCCCGTAATGATGTTTCAAGAAGTTCCAATTGAATTTTCGAACTCGCGGCAGCAGACACTTTAATCTCCTTCACCGTCCGTTCTCTGTCCGCCGCCCTTTGTTTCGGGTTGGGGGTGGGGGGTGGGGGGAGGGAGACGGATGGACGCAAGACGGGAGGGATAGAGACAGGCAGACAGACAGACGGGCAGGCGAACGATCAAACGGATGGACGAACTACACTCAATTTATTACAGGGGGAGATTTTGCTCTCTAATAAATGCGATGAACTTTCGAGGGAGATTTTTGTTTTGTTTTTGTTTGTTTTTTTGGGCAAAGAGAATTTGGTTTTGCTTTGCTTGATAGTTTTTTCTTTACTTCAGACTTATTCATTTTAGATTCCTTGCTTGCCAGTTTATTTAAATCTTTTATGACAATAATGATGATTATCATTATCATTATTTTAAACATATATTATCTATATATATATATATATATATATATATATATGTATATATATATATATATATATGTGTGTGTGTGTGTGTTGTATATATATATGCGTATATATGTACATATGAAATATATACTACTTTAAACCTATGAATTACATATCTTAACCTATTAGATATATTATATAATATATATATATAATTATATGATATATATATATTATATATATATATATATATATATATATATATATATATATATATAACTTATGAAATATGTATTCTCAGCTATGGAATAAATATTTTTAAGAAAAATATAATATAAAAATATTCGATCATACGAAATATGCATTCAAACTGATTTTAAAAACTAATAATAATTTTCCCCTATGTTTCCAAGTGAATATTACCTCGATCTACAAATATGGAAAAAGAAACACTAAAAATCACATGGAAACCATTTCGAACAGAATGCCAACCTGTGAAAGAGGACTTTCGTCACAAAAAAAAAGGTCCTTTCCTCTAACAACGTTAAAGAATTCCAGCGAGGACTCCGGCATGAGGTATTCTCTTCAATGCAAGTCACGTGACCCACGTGTTTTCGCTCGGTTGTGGGGGGTGGGGGTGGGAGGAGGGAGGGTGCAAGAAAATCCTTCGTGGTAGGAATTAAGAAATTGGTCCTCACGGAGGTTATTCTCTTCGGCCATTGAGACCAATATCGGTTTTGGGGGGAAAAAACTCCAGGTAAGTTATCGAGGTTGAGGTTCAGTCAATAAAAACCTCTATCTAAGAAGTCTTGAGTTTTATTTATAAAGCTGGATAAAGTGGCCGTATTAGCTGGTTAATCTCTTAGATGAGAAGTTACGGGTTATCGGTTAAAAGGTGGAATTCGTTAATAACAATTTTTTTTTTCTTTTTCAAAACTTTATGAAAAACTGCTCAAGTTGTGACGCGCATCTGTTATTTAAGAAAGTTTATGTTGAGGATCTAAAATTTACCGTTATTTCTTTTAGAAAGGCATTATTTTCATTAACACATTCCAACTTTTAACCGATAGCCCATAACTTCTCATCTTAAGAGGGTAACCAACTAATACAGCTACAGACAATATCCTGCTAATATGTATTTAAGATGCAACTTTATTCATCCTTATCAATACAACTCAGGACATCCTACAAAGACCTTTTCCCAGAATGAACTTCAAACTCGATCAATTAACTGTGGCTTTTTCCTCAAAACTGATGTTGGTATCAATGGCCGAAGAGAATAACCTCCCTGAAGACCAATTTCTTAATTTCTACCACGAAGGACTTTCTTTCCCCCTCCCCCCTCTCCCCAAACCGAGTGAAACCACTTGGGTCACATGAGTCGCATTGGAGAGAATACCTCATGCGGAGAGGTAAAATAAGGGGAGGAAAGGGGAGGAGAAGTAAAATGAGGGGAGGGAAGGGGAGGGGAGGTAAAGTGGTGGGGAAGGGAGGGGAGGTAAAATGTGGGGAGGGAAGGGGAGATAAAATGAGGGGAGTGGAGGGGAAGTAAAATGAGTGGAGGGTTGGAAGGGGAGGGGAGGTAGGGTAAGGGTGAGGGGAGGTAAAAGGAAGAGGAGGTAAATGGACGAGGGGGAGAGGTAGAGGGAGGGGAGGAAGGAGGCACTAGGTAAAAGCGGTAGTGGGAGGCGTTTGTGCTTCCTGGAGATTCTGGATGGGAACTCTTCCAGTTCACAAATGGCTCCGAAGCCAGTAGTTGATTGGTTGACATATCTTACTATAATGGGCGTTATGTCTGTCCGACCATCTGTCCGTCTGTCATTCAATCACGGCCAAACGGCTGGTCCGATGGGCATGAAACTTGCAGGGTTTATAGTGGGGACCCCTAAGATGGTTTATAATAGAGTTTCATCCTCACTCGCCCCCACCCCTTCCGAAGGGGTGGGGTTAAGAAGGGATGCCCTGAAACGGAGCAGGTTCTGCCCGTGAAACAGGGCTGGTTATATCCGTAGACTTAGTTACTTTACGAATAAGTTAAACATCAATGACATCAAAGAGGGTGGAGTTTGAGAAAGGGGTTGAGAGAGAGAGAATGAGAGGGAGAGGAAGTGAGAAAGTAGACGGGGTGGTAGGGAGAAGAAAGAGTAAAAAAGACAGGGAGGGTTAGAGAGAGACAGAGACAGAGAAGGCGGGGGTGTTTGGAGTGAGAGAGAGAGAAGAGAGAGAGAAGAGAGAGAGAGTTGGTATTAGTGAGAAGAAAGAGGGAAAGAGACAGTGATGGGTGGAGAGAGAGAGAAAGCGAGAGTAAGAGAAAGGAGCGAGAGGGAGAGGAGGAGAGAGAGAGAGAGAGAAGAGGGGGTGTTAGGTAGGAGAAACATGGAGAGAGAGAGAGAGAGAGAGAGAGAGAGAGTTGAGGGGGAGTTAGGTAGGAAAAAGATGGTGTTACAACCACCCAGGTTGCAGTACAGGTTCTTTTTAGGTCTTTATATTTATAAAGATTGCAGTCAGTACATGTACCCCAGTGACAAGGAAGGACGGAAACAGAAACTCAGGAAAACTTAACAATATTTATTATGAACTAGAAAATTACTTAAATCAACATTTTGAGATTAAACACACTTAATTACATGGGTACATAATCAAGAGAACAAATACCTGGTTCTCTGGATCTCACAAGATAACCTAAAGCACTACACTAAGCCCTAAAGAAGAGAAAATTCCAAGAGAAAAAACCTACTTAATATTTAACGTGTTGGATCCAAAATAAGGCTAGCCAAAATCACCAATAACCTAATAATAATAAGCTAGAAAGAAGTAGGAGATGAAAACAAAGAAAAACCTTAATATTCCTACCTATAACACAAGCTAGGCAATGTGGAACTCAGTCCACTAAATACCAACACAGAATTAAATGTGACAACATATACATACATATATATATATATATATCTATATACCCTATATTGTTTTTTTTTATATATTCTGATATATATATATATATATATATATAATCAAAATTGACAAAAGTACACAATTTCACCTCAAGTGAAGTACCAGAAGAGGGGCTGAATCCTGGGCCGAGATCAGTCCAAACTGCTATCAAAAGGGCCAGTACTTACGCCAGGTACTAAAGGGCAACACTTTGTCCCGAAGGAAAAGGAACGATAATTCGTCTTACCTGGCGGCAGCCTCCCTACTTGTCACCTTACGAGCCAAGTTGCTCTCACTCCCATATACAGCAGCTGGACGAAAATGGATAACACGGCAGGCAAATCCAAAATCCAGTGCCGGGATACAGAGACGACACTGGTTTTCCCGTCAAAATCCTCCGACGCGAAAAAGGGGCAGGATCAACGGTCGCAGATGACAGCCTCTGCGAAACTCCCCACAGCAGTATGAGGGTCGTAGGTGACAACAACACCTGCGCGGAAAAAGCCGTGATCCAAGGACACACACAACAGACGTATATTTGCGTCTTCCAGAATCCGTTAGGGAAATATCCAAGTGCGTGGTCCGAAAGGTACAGGTTCTAAGTCGTCTTCCAAATAAATCAAAATGTAAATGCTGCGACGGGAAACATTCCTGGTGAGAGCTTGTCAAAACCCGAGCTGCCATTGACCGGTCCACACATCACCTTCCCGGTGTTTATAAACACTCAAAGCAAAAGAAAAAGAAACAATCGTTAAAACGATAGTTCACTAATACACAAAGAAGGAGGAGGAGGCGCAAAAACTCTGACAAACGGTCGTAAAGCCACTTAACTTACGGTAACAAAAGAGATAACATACTCAGCAAAAAGTTAACTTAAAGGTAAACAAGGCTGATTTAAACCAAGAACAACAAAAATAATAATTTTACGTCAACCTAATAGATGGAAAAGTGAGAGAGAGAGAGAGAGAGAGAGAGAGAGAGAGAGAGAGCAAGTTTATTAGTTGTCATTCAGAGTTA
>NC_061090.1:61625711-61635711 GCF_015104395.2 Macrobrachium nipponense | reverse complement strand
TACATAGGATGTCTTACAAGAGTATATATACAAAACATATGTACTGAATGTGGCAGTAAGTCTCTATAGGTGACCCAGGAAGGATGGGAACTCAACTATACCCTGGTGTTTCTTCTGTCTGGCCTCATTAACTCCCGTCTGGCGACTCGTCTGGTGGTCGGGTGTTCTTGGACACTTGTTTGAGAAGAGACCTAAAGATTAACTCGTCGAAGCTGGAAATCGGAAGGCATCGAAGTGTTAATCCTCTAGGCCTCTTCTCTAGTAAACCTGTTTGTCCGGCCAGGTTAAAGTGTGGTAGGTAAGGGATCTGGAGGGTAGGGAAGACAGCAGCTCCGCGTTCCAGCACACGTAGTGCGTGTCAACAAGCTTATAATAATGATAATAATAATAATAAGCATAGGAAAATCACACCTAAGAGCAAAATATACTCTAATTCAGAAACACACTATAAAACACTCATCGGTAAGCCCAACTTGCAACAGCGAGACCTCTGTTTACATAACATTGAAGATCTCGAGGCACAGAGCTCATTCAGTTTATGCGCCGCATATTAAACCTGCCCCAAAAATGCTTCGCATCTGAGCTCGCTCGTTCCCGCTTGGATGAAAATATACTCCCGGCATTTTCGCGTTTACGTACCTTGTTCATTCTCGATCATAAAGATTGGAGGTTCGTAATCACTGTTGTCCGGAAAGAATGATTCGTGGCAATTTTGCAGACTGAATATTTTCTACCTGCGGTGGTCATCAAAATGATTAACCTTTCGCCTATCTCTCTAGTCCTACAGGGCTGACATCGGCAGGAAAGGATTCAGTTTTCACGAAGCATCAGTAGATTAATTCTTGTGGTTTGGTTCACTGCATAGTAGATTCACATCAACCGTGCATCTGACGTCTAGGTCAGTCCCTTACGACGCTCTTGATTGGCTGTTGATGAGCCAACCACATGACTGGAAACTCTGTCTCTCGAGAGCGTTCACAAAGGCAGGATGTATGCTCCACGGTCTTCCCCTCGATACGTCTTTCAGAAGTATCCCTCAGAAGAGGTGGAACTTACATCCTGCAAATGTGAACTCTCTCGAGAGAGACTAAGAGTTTCCAGCCCTGTGATTGGCTTATCAACAGACAATCAGGAGCGTCGTAAGGGACTGGCCTAGACATCAGCTGCACGGTTGATGTGAATCTACTATAGAAATAATTGTATACGAACGAGTTTAATTCGTTCTTAAAGACAAGACATCTTCATATATTTGAATTATCATGAAGTATCAAGAAATTAATTCATACGAGTTTCATCATTCTTTTCTAACAGGAAGTCTTCTTGGTTATTGTCTAAAGCAATATCCTGCTCATTTTTAACCCTATATTTTTTTATTTTTTTATTTTAGTGTTTCAATATTAGTTTTTTTCTCTCATGTTTCTTTAATTTCCTTTCCATCCTTCTGCTCTTTTCGGTTATCTTTTAAATCTCTCACTATCTTCATATTTCTTATTGATCATCTTAACTCTTTTAGATCAAAGGAATTTCTGCAATTTGATATCAATTCGGGTTTAGCTTCTAAACTATTATAACTATGAAAGCATTTCTAGATAGGAAACGGTGTAACAACTTTCGATACATTTGTAATTCTGAAAAAAAAAGGACTTTCACAATTGATCTCATGAAGTTCAGTCGAATGCGTTTTAAAGCAGTTCTCTAATTGGTCCAGCGATTTCATTACTATAACACGAGACAATATATCGTAGAGTGATTGTTGTATAATCCAGTCTCTAAATCCCCTGAAATTGGATTGAAAATGTAGATTTCATTCAATTGAACTTCCAACGACTGAACACGGAAAGTAATGCGGTAATCCTTTGAGTTGCTCCATCAGAGGTGAATTGTCCACGAAGATCAGGTCAGGTATAATAGTTTAAAATCTAATGATGAATTGCCAGTAAATTCCAAAATCTCCTTTTGTCGAAACGAGTAAAATCATTATAAATAAAGATCTATGAAAGGGGCGAGAGATTTAAAAGATAATTAATAATAATATTAAAAAGGAGAAAACTGAAAATTCCAAAAACAAAATTAGTAGAAACTTAGTTTGAAACACTAAAATAAAAATGTAAAAACATTGCCTGAAAAGGAAAAAAAATGAAAAATAAGAGGATGCACAGAATTGGATCAAAGCTCGTACACTATGGCCGAGATTGTGATGTACACTCGACAAGAAAACTGAAAATACAGTTTTCATTAGCTTTCGTTCATCCAATTTCCCATTTGTTTTTACTGAAAAAGACAGAATATCGCCAAATTTACTCTAGAATATGAAAAATACACTGCAAATTATATCATATAAGTTAAAACTGCAAAAGAAAACGTTCAGATACTTGAAAACACGATATATTGTCCGAAGTAATTGGAATTTCTCAGATGGATTCGTTCATAGAGATCTGATAGATAGAATGTGAATTTCTGATTTTAGTACTATGTATCACGACGACAATATTTACTCCGTTTTGGCTTTCATCAGCGGGGATATAATGCAATATCGTAAGAGGTGAATGCAATTAATTTAGTTTCTACAAACTTATGTTTGTATTCCAAAGCGATTAAAGTTAGCTGACGTCAATGGCACTCAATGTTGCGACGGCTAAAGTAGGTTGAACAAATCTAGTTGCATCCACAAGAGAGCGTTTTCTATGATATTAGGAGGAGCCCTAGAACTCCGAGCGGGAAAGCGCAAATCACTGGATACTGGCTAACGTAACGGATTTCACACTTTGATTACTTTGACATTGACATGGATCGAATGCTAGTTGCTGTTTACAAAGCTGCTGTCTTTAAATCTTAATCAAGGTTAAAGTAGCATGTCAGCTCAAAGATTTTCTGGCTATATGCTCCCAATACAAAGCAGTTCGTAGTAGCCTACAGCCCTACACGACTGCATTTCTTTGTCGCGAGGCTGAAAGATCTCCCACGATATAAAACTTTAATTGCCTGTGCAATACATATTGAGTTATTTGTGGTAATAAATATTTTTAATTATCACAGCTTTCTTCGTGAATGATTTGTGGATGAAAACCTGATTTTCAAAAGTAAAGACTATATCAAGAAAGCAATCTTTGAATGCTACGGCAACTGTCGAATGTAATCAAGATTAGGGTATGAATTTCTTAGCGAAATAACTTGTATATTATGATCCTTCAAATTTTATCTAGCATAGTTGCAGCACGATCTTGGCAGTCATATCATATCGCGCAAGCATAGGCCTATCGATAGAGATACTTAATTCATTATATTTTCTTCTGCCTTTCCCTTGTCACAAGTCCGTCACCAGTACTATAATTCTCTCTCTCTCTCTCTCTCTCTCTCTCTCTCTCTCTCTCTCACTTCTAAAACATGCTTTAAATTATATACATTACCACTCATCTCCCAAAGAAAATATAATGAATTAAAGTAGTTATAAATAGGCCTAAGCTTTCATATGTGCAGATTTTGCTCCTCTCTCTCTCTCCACTTTTAAAACACATTTGAAAAATATTATCACTCAATCTCTCAAAGTAAATATAATGAATTAAGTCTCTCTATAGATAGGCCTATGCTTGCGCGCTCTCTTTCTCTCTCTCTCTACCTCTCTTCCAAGTTTCTTTCCCCCTCTCTCTCTCTCTCTCTCTCTCTCTCTCTCTCTCTCTCTCTCCACTTTTGAAACATTTGAAAAAATTTTTCACTTATCCTCTCAATGTTATAATGAATTGAGTATCTCTATCGATAGGCCTATGCTTGCGCGGGCTCTCTCTCTCTCTATCGTCATAATATTTCATTCTTTACTGTATTGTTCCTCACGATTTCCACAAGTATTGCCCAAATTTTAAATGCCTTTCTCTCATTGTTTAAGATCCGTCTTTAATTACGTATGAATTTTACGTCAGTTTAGTGTCAAACATTACTTATGAATAAGGTTTCACAGTAGGTTTTAAAAAAGGATGATCAAAATTCTACCCTGAACTGACGTTACCAAACCAACATTAACGAATAATATAGAGCCTGTTTCTACATTCAAGTATAAATGATTATAGGACCTCAACAGAATCTTTGTGGTGTAAAGTTGATGGAAATCTAGAAAGCAACAAACGGTAGAATTTTGAAGCTCCGCCCCCTTTCAAGAGTTGCCAGATGTGGCATTATAGAACAATAGCTATATGTCCGAAGATTTTAAAAAACTGTATCTTAAGTTTCCTTGCGAGTGTACATACATAAGCAGATAACTCGTTCAAGCTAAAATCAGAATTTTCATATAATAGTTTCTTAAGCTGCAAATAGTTACCATGTTTGTGTGTATGTTTTGCGTGAGTCTGTCTGTCTTTCAATTCCAAATATTATCAACGCACTACAAAAATAACTAATTATCGTCGTGCAGAATGAGACACAATGAAGGTTCACGATATTATTATTATTATTATTATTATTATTATTATTATTATTATTATTATTATTATTATTCTAACCGAAATTTCCTGCCACCCAGGCTACTTCTGAAGATATTATTATTATTATTATTATTATTATTATTATTATTATTATTATTATTATTATTATTATTATATCCTATTTCGAATATTAACGGTGTAATTCGCATTCAGTAAATTATTAAAACACATTTCAGTTGCAAATGTACACCCAGATATCCTTTTATTTACCTAAAACGTACACATAGCGTAACTATTTAAAGCCCGAGAAAGCCAGGGACGCAGTGTTACCATGCGAAAACACCACAGGCGGATGGACAGTTGAAAAAAACAGAGTATAGTCATGTGGAGTAAGCCCACCAAAGGGAGACCTTTGACATGAAATTCAAGTTTCAAAGAGTGGTCTTCATTCGAACGAAGTAACAGAAGGAACTAGGAAATGGAGAGAGAGGAGATCAGGTATTTAAAAAAATAATGTAACGAGTAGATAAATAAATCGATAGAAATATGAAAGGAATTATATGTTCGATATCCAAGATTACCGTACAAACAAACGCATATAATAATAATAATAATAATAATAATAATAGTAAACAGACGAAAATCACTGAAACAAACAACAAACGAAGCATACAGACATTGAATTAAATCCATTCTATCGCCTCAAAATCACTACAACAGTGACTGCAAGACCACGAAAATCACTTAATTAATTAACGGAGGTTGAATGGAGAATATCAGACCTTTGGAGCTGAGACAAAAATGAAGCAGCTTTTATATATTTTTTTTTGTGAGGTAAATTGTAACGCGAGCCTAAGGCCTAACAGAGAGATGAGCCAATTAATCCGTTATTATTGTTCTTGCTTTTTTGTTTGTATTTTTTGCGAACTGCTTCACCTGCCTATTATTATTATTATTATCATTATTATTGTCACACAACAAGTCGCGTTGTGCTAGTAGTTTTGTCAAAATGGATGTTATTGTTGCTATATATATATATATATCTATATATATATATATATATATATATATATATATATATATATATATATATATATAGA
Source organism: Macrobrachium nipponense (assembly GCF_015104395.2). Classification (NCBI taxonomy): domain Eukaryota; kingdom Metazoa; phylum Arthropoda; class Malacostraca; order Decapoda; family Palaemonidae; genus Macrobrachium; species Macrobrachium nipponense. The sequence continues at coordinate 61,630,199 of NC_061090.1, read as the reverse complement.
TATTTTGTGTGTGTGTGTGTGTGTGTATACTTGGACTGTTTCACCTGCCGATTATTATTACTATTATTATTATTATTATTATTATGATTATTATTATTATTATTATTATTATATATAATAAGTTGGTTGTGCTGGTAATGTTGATATGGACTTTATTGTACTTATAACTTCTCTTGTTATAACTGTTATGTTGCTTAAGATGCGTAATCATTTTAGACGTGTCACTTGGTTATGCTTATTGTTCTCACTAAAAATCATTCTTATATAAGGTGTTTCTCATTTGCATTCTATGGAGCAGATACCCTCATATGAGTAGCATTAATAAGTATTGGGTGGTGACGGATTCACTCATGCTGAGCATCAATATTACACTGGACATCAATTTGGGGGATTTAATCGGGAAGGAAAGAAGTTTCATTACTTCTATTGCCCATAAATTCACTAATGGCAACTTTTTTCGACTGGCTCAGCTCAACGAAGAAGGCAGCTCATGAGTTATGCTGGGTCACACATTCACGTATCGCGACGGCGTATGCCCACGTATGTGGATCTTGGGCATCATCGCGGTGAAATGACCTTGAACAGCTGGTAAACAGGACACGGGCTACCGGACGTAAAGCCAGCGACGTAAATTGCGCCGCAAATGTACGCGCAAAGAAAGCAAGGTCGGACGTCTACCTGGAACTTACGCCGATCAACTTCACGTCATGACACGCCCACCGTTGTGGGGCTGTGCTGTTGCCGGAGGGGTATGAGCACAATTACTACAGTTTTTAATTTTTTTTTCATTTTTATTCTGTTTGAATCCGCGAAAGACATCTACAACCACAGCTGAATATTACAGTTGAAATTATATGCACACAAAATCGAGATTTATTATCATTGAGAGAGAGAGAGAGAGAGAGAGAGAGAGAGAGAGAGAGAGAGATTTACCAAGATATATAGGTACTTTCTAATTGTACAACAAAAACATTTCAGTAGACGCAATTAGAATAATGGTTGTAAATGAGCACGTCCAGATTATATATTAACCCCATTTCTGAATGATATTTATAGCAATAACCAAGTAACCAGTCGACAAGGAATACAATACGTAGTTTTAGGAATTATGATTTATGAACGCTTTGGAGCTCTTATATAAGATTAGCACTAGAATTGTCTTTGCTTCGATTTTACCATTCAGACATACACTTAGACTTATAAAACTGTTGACTATGGGCGATTTATATTTAAGCGATATAGAATAACATCTAATAACTTATCAAACATTCTTAAAAATATAGGAATTCTACCTATTCAAGATAATATTTTTTAGATGCATATAGGAATTCCTCTTAGATATTTACATTATTTGTTACACCATTATTGTAAGACTGCTATTCAGAAGAAATAATATCTTCGACACTTCCATAATCTGAGAATACCGTGTTACCGGGAAAGTGTTCGTGTGTGTGTGTGTGTGTGTGTGTGAAAGTTATTCTAGCAGATTATACTATACGTTTGCTGTCTACAAGTGAAGTCTTTTGTTATTTTTGGCCTAAGCAGTAAAGGTTATTTCAAAAAGGACTACTAGACATCCTAACAATTGTCTTCGTCAGAATTTCCCCAGTATTTTTATATTCGTTATCCATTTCCCACTCGCTTTTTATTGAAACCTTGTCTCCATATCTGAATCGTGATCAGCCACCTGAGACACAGAGAAACAGCCCCTGGGCTATGAAGCCATTAGTTCCTGCTCCCACACAAATGGTTCGCACTGCATGGGTCCATATAAGTATCGTCCAACCCGGATTATTCATAGCCTAAAGGAAACCTTACCAATAACACCAGGCCCCAACTCCTCTACTGTTCCTGCGTTGCTAATCATAAATAATTTCTTACTGGAGCAGGTGTGTGTGACAGACGACGTATATGCGGTAGATGCCGGAATCCTGTTGACGAAAATGACCCGGTTGTTGATTTCTGGTTGAGATTTGTGTACCAGAACGCTGGAATACTACCTTGGGAATAGAGCCTGGGATTACCCTGTATCCCTCTGACAGATTCCAATTCATTGTTTGATTGATGATAGCGGTCAAAAGTCAGGAGAAAGTGGATATCGTATTAGGAGCAGTGCTAAAGGTATTATTCCAAAATCCGCCATTGTCAATGAAAGAAATAACTGAGACCGTCAGGTCTTGGGATAATCCTGTGGCCATATTTCAAGTTGATTTTCAACAGATGACCCGAGGGCGCCGACCTGACCTTTTATACCACGCTACAGCGTTGCCATGTCGTACAGGGTTGTAAATGTGTGAATCGGTTTCGCCGTAGGCTGCAGCGCAATTAGGAGGCCCACGTGTTTTCGCGGCGGGGAAAGAAAACAACGACGGCGAACAATGCAGGTGACCCTAGCGCGTACCCCGCAGCAGTCACCGTGGGTCCCACGTGCAATGCCTGGAGCTACGTCAGGAGACATTTGGCGTGGACCACCCAACGACTTGTTTTGAACATTTCAAAACTGGAGTGGGCTACGGCGCCCTAGTGGGCGGAGCTTAGCACCCGGACGACACGTCGCCGTACGTTTACGATTTTACGTGTGTTTTACGTTACATTTACGGTTTACTGACGTGAGATGTTGCCAACTACCAATTTCCGCTCATGCGTGGCGTGCGTGCGTTGATACGTGAATGTGTGACCTTAGCATTAGTTGTGATCTTAACTTCAAGGCTGCTGCTCCTCTTCATCCCATGACTTCGTTTTTATTTATTTGCTCATAAATATACACAGGGGTTGCTGTTGGTTTTAGTATTTATTTTTTATAATAGTATGTCAGTTATAATTGCAATTTTACAAAGAAAAGTGCAGAGAAATATTAGAAAAAAATTTATAATCCCAAAACGTTAATGCATCTTCGATCTCAGTAAATTTCAGTAAATATTTTACAACAAATTGGCTTAGAATTTGTTACTGATTTTAGTTCTTATCTGCTTTGATATTGTGTGAGCTGTAATCATAATTTTACAATATAAATAAAATAATGTATACGTGAATCGAGTTTTCTGTACAACATGTAAAGCTGTATAAAACCATTACCCTTCTTGACCAGTGGCTTGCAGTCGCTCACCAAATCTGATAGAGTGAGGGTGCATCCCAAAGCCTCCGGAAAGCGCTACCAGATGCACGATCCCTGGTAACTTTATTCTTTAGTAAAATAAAAACTACTGAGGCTAGAGGGCTGCAATTTGGTTTGTTTGATGATTGGACGGTGGATAATTAAAATGCCAATTTGCAACCCTTTAGACTCAGTAGTTTTTTTTAGATCGGAGGACGGACAGAATAAAGTGCGGACGGACGGACAGACAGACAAAGCCGGCAAATGGTTTTCTTTTACAGAAAACTAAAACGACAAAAGAGCGACAGTTCCAGCGACAGTTCCAACTCGGCCAACCAAACAGTCGCTTTAAAGGTACCTTGGCATCAACAATCCAGTCCACCTTATTAGGAAAGAAAGCCAAGCCAACACGACCATTTTTATGGGCCATTGAGTGGTCACGCTATGTAATTTATCCATTGGGAATTCCAGGCGCCCGATGGGGCGGGGAGGGGAGGGGAAGGTTGGGAAGTGGGGAATGGGGGGGGGGGGGGTTTAAATCCATTCGTAATTTCCCTCCGAAGCGTCCCATTTATTCGTCGTTTTGCATTTTAGCCAAAAAAAGAGCAACCGAGACTAAAAAAAATAGGAAAAAAAAAAAAAAATTAAAAAACAAGGAAAATAGTCGCTGACTTTTATTCGCGTCGACGTCCGCCGATGGAGATCCGAAAGTACATTATCGGTCGCTAAATGTGACGGTAAATTGCGACCATGCTGGTGCCCAGGGTCATGGACGATGCACTATATCATCATTATCATCATCATCATTATTATCATTATTTTCATTAACCTCATTACCGCCATTGTGATCATCAACAGCATTATCATTATATCATCGTACCTCATTAAATTCTATTGAATGAGTACACCGTATCAGCAACATCTCTATTATTATCATTATCATTGTCAGCATCATTACAACAGCCACCAAGATCAACATCATACTCATCATCATATCATCATCATCCATATCAGCATTATAATCATCAAGCCTCTCATGCATTATATTATATAATACAACATATCATCACCGTCAACATCATTACCACCATCATCATCATTACCATCATTCATCATCATCACCATCAACTATCATCAGCCCTCTATTTTCATTCTGTTATTTGAATACAGCATATCATCACCATCACCTTCACCATCATCATTAAACATCATACCTCTCGTACATTCTATTAAGCAAATACACCATATGAGCGCCGATCACCATCATCATTTATCATCATCACTCATCATCACTAAAGCCATCGAGATCACATCACCATCTTCATCATCACCAATCCTTTCTCACACTCTATTGTATTGATGGCTTACATCGCCATCATCACCACTAATGTTAT
>NC_061090.1:61618211-61623211 GCF_015104395.2 Macrobrachium nipponense | reverse complement strand
AAGAGCAGCATGATTTTCTAATATTGGAAAATTCAGGTTGCTTAATTCTTTGACCTGTGCGAAAGCTGAAACCCTTATGGCTGCAATATCTCACTTGCAGTAACCTTCGAGTCGATCCAATGTAAGAGGCCCGGACATCCAGGGCATGTGAATTTATAAACAACATTCGATCTCATGAAGGACTGCAAGCGATCTTTGAAATTAAAAAAATGAACCTATTTTACAAGGATTATTCGAAATAAGTTTAAGTTGAAGACATGGAATTTCCTGTTCGATGATTTTAGTAAGTCTAAGTGAGAACTTGGTATCAGACACATACGGGACAGAAGCAAAACACAGTTTCTTTGGAACATCAAAATTAGCTATAGGTGGTTGGAAAAATTTGGTTAGTATTTATTAATGATTCTATGAACATATCTCTAGGATATGAATTTTTTTGAAAGAAGTTAATAAAAATTCCATTTCCTTATGAAATATTGGCCAAACTGGAAGAGTATTTTAGTGCTCTATGGACTAAAGTGTAAATAACTGTTTAGTTTGAAGGTTTTTTGGCATGACTATAGTAATTGTTGGCTAATCCCGTATATGTCCTTTTCTATAGACAGCTGTGGTAAATTCAAAGTTAGTTCTTGTGACATTGATATCTAAAAAATGGTAAACTGCTCTCGTTCTCCACTTCCATTGTAAATTGAATATTCGGATGTTGTTGATTAATATATTCTAAAAATTGTGAACATTGCCAAGGATGTTTAAAAAGTGCAAAGGTATCGTCCACATATCTTCTAAAATACGCTGGTTTAAAAGAGGAATTACACTGGTCTAAAAATTTAGTTTCCAAGTCAGACATAAAAAAATTTGCAAATATGGGACCTAAAGGTGAACCCATAGCAACTCCATCGACCTGCGAATAGAGCTGCTGGTTAAACACGAACATGGAATCTTGCACAGCAAGTTCCAGAAATTGTTTAAAAGTAGATCTATTAAAACCATGAAATAGAGTGTCAATACTAAAAATCTTATTTAAAATGATATCAATGGTTTCGGTCAGTGGTACATTAGTAAAAAGAGATTCAACGTCAAAAACTGACCATATAATATTCACCATCTTGGTAATAATTTGTTGTTGAAATTCATAACCAGTTTTTTAGAGTATAATCATTTGTACTATGTTCAGAAAGCAGGCCAGCTAAGAATTTGGAGATAGAGAACGATGGGCTGTTATATGCAGCCATAATAGGTCTAACAGGTGTATTAGGTTTATGAATTTTTGGTTGTCAGGTTTATGAATTTTTTGGTTGTCCATCTTATATGGACAACCAAAATTCATAAACCTAATACACCTGTTAGACCTATTATGGCTGCATATAACAGCCCATCGTTCTCTATCTCCAAATTCTTAGCTGGCCTGCTTTCTGAACATAGTACAAATGATTATACTCTAAAAAACGGTTTATGAATTTCAACAACAAATTATTAACCAAGATGGTGAATATTATAGGTCAGTTTTGACGTTGAATCTCTTTTTACTAATGTACCACTGACCGAAACCATTGATATCATTTTAAATAAGTTTTTAGTTTTTAGTATTGACACTCTATTTCATGGTTTTAATAGATCTACTTTTAAACAATTTCTGGAACTTGCTGTGCAAGATTCCATGTTCGTGTTTAACCAGCAGCTCTATTCGCAGGTCGATGGAGTTGCTATGGGTTCACCTTTAGGTCCCATATTTGCAAATTTTTTTATGTCTGACTTGGAAACTAAATTTTTAGACCAGTGTAATTCCTCTTTTAAACCAGCGTATTTTAGAAGATATGTGGACGATACCTTTGCACTTTTTAAACATCCTTGGCAATGTTCACAATTTTTAGAATATATTAATCAACAACATCCGAATATTCAATTTACAATGGAAGAAGGAGAACGAGAGCAGTTTTACCATTTTTAGATATCAATGTCACAAGAACTAACTTTGAATTTACCACAGCTGTCTATAGAAAAAGGACATATACGGGATTAGCCAACAATTACTATAGTTCATGCCAAAAAACCTTCAAACTAAACAGTATTTACACTTTAGTCCATAGAGCACTAAAATACTCTTCCAGTTGGCCAATATTCATAAGGAAATGGAATTTTTATTAAACTTTCAAAAAAATTCAAAAAAATCATCCTAGAGATATAGTTCATAGAATCATTAATAAATTACTAACCAAATTTTTCCAACCACCTATAGCTAATTTTGATGTTCCAAAGAAACTGTGTTTTGCTTCTGTCCCGTATGTGTCTGATACCAAGTTCTCACTTAGACTTACTAAATCATCGAACAGGAAATTCCATGTCTTCAACTTAAACTTATTTCGAATAATCCTTGTAAAATAGGTTCATTTTTTAATTTCAAAGATCGCTTGCAGTCCTTCATGAGATCGAATGTTGTTTATAAATTCACATGCCCTGGATGTCCGGGCTCTTACATTGGATCGACTCGAAGGTTACTGCAAGTGAGATATTGCAGCCATAAGGGTTTCAGCTTTCGCACAGGTCAAAGAATTAAGCAACCTGAATTTCACCAATATTAGAAATCATGCTGCTCTTTGTAAATAGAGATCTTGAAGCAGCACTTCTCCATAATTGGCTATACGAAGGACCCAGATCACTTAACCACCTTAGAGTCGTTACTCATAAAAAGGCTGGTTCCTTCACTCAACAATAACACCTCGTCTTCAACTTTATATCTGGCATAGTTTTCGTCTTGACTGGGACCTCGGTTTTTGTCATTCCCTCTTCTTTCCTTACTAGAGATGGTTTGGTGTTTTGAGTAGTCTCTCTCTTTTGTTTCTTACTGTTTTTTAATAATGCTTTTTTACAGTTTTTTAATGTCAATTTTAATTTTTGATGAATTCCTTTTATGTAGTAATATAATGTAATTGTTTTTATTTCTTCACAGACTGATGATGCACCGTTGTTTTGTGTGCGAAACGTTTTTTGTATAATAAATCATGGCCTGTTACTGAGAGTGTATCATGGAACCTCCTGAAATCTTTATATATATATATAATATACAATTATATATATATAGATATATATATTTTGTATATAGTAGTATATATAATTTATATATATATATTATAAACGTATACATATATTTACACATATATGTATGTATGTATGTACTATGTATTCAGAAATCTAAGTAAGATGGAAGGAAGAGAATATGGACGGAGGTACAGTAAAAGGAATGAAAGGGACTAGGGACATAAGGGACGCTGCAAAGAACCTTGAGTAATACCTACGAACGTTTATAACCTACTTTCCGACAGACAGAACAGACAGACAGAGGCTGAAAACACGCAGAAATCATATCCACAAAATCCTGAACTATAACATCCCCGCCTTCGTGTTGCCTGGGGTAATTGTATGATAATTAGTTAGTCCAAATTACACGGATGATTTGATACCAATTCCGAGTAAAATGCATATGATTATTCTCTATTAAGCCGGATCAGGCCTGGTCGGTAATTATGGGCCATTTTTGTGTTTTAGCGCCGACTGGAGTTGAATGATAAAAGGGTTGACTCGAATTGTAAATACAGGCCTTTTGCTAATTCGTGAGCGGGGAACCGAAAGTATATGAAAATGCTTTCCTTTTTTTTTATAATAATAATAATAATAATAATAATAATAATAATAATAATAATAATAATAAGAAGAAGAAGAAGAAGAAGAAGGAGAAGAAAGTACTTGAAAATGTTTTTCTTTTTCTAATGATAATAATAATAATAATAACCTATATAAAACTAACGCAGCTGAAGCAGCAATTACTTTTAATAAAGATTTAAAAGAGGGTTTACTTCTTTACTTCCAACATGCAATAATAATAATAATAATAATAATAATAATAATAATAATAATAATAATAGCTAACCCCTCCAAAAAATGATAAAGCAAATAACAACTAGTTCTTTTAATATCAAAAGGAATTCTAAACACAAGCGACAAAACCCCAAGAAGCACAAATGTTTGCATTTTGCTTTCGTTGCATCTCTCACCTACGGAGGAGGAGGAGGAGGAGGAGGAGGAGGAGGAAATGAAGAGGAGGAGGAGTATGAGGAGGAGGAGGAGTATGAGGAGGAGGAGGAGGAGGACCAGGCAGCAAAGCATGCTCTTATGATAATAAGAAAAGAAGAGGAGAAAAAGAAAGCAAGAGTTCCGCGGCTTTGGCATTGTTTACATTGGGGCGAGAGTGCGCGGAACTGTGTTTTCATTTGCGTTCTCTTCGGTCGTGGCAAAGTCTTGCGGAGGCTTTGCTCCTGTTAAAAATGCAGCATTCGGAATCCTTCAGGAATTTCTATCGTCTCTCCTAGAGCTTCAAAGGATTCCGATTGCGTGTGGGTGCGTTTTATTCTGCAGCGGAGGAAGCCTTTAGCGTTTTAAACTGCGTTTTATTCGGCATAAGGTCCATTCGCTTTGGAGTTTTTGAGCCACAAGATTTTGTGAAGTAGTTCGCTGGATTCTGATTTCCTGCCCATGAAGTTGCCAGTGTTTTACACCGAAACAAAATCTGTGTGCTGAGTAAAACTACAAATGTACAAGTTTATTTATTTATTTATTCATTTTTTTTAGAATTACACTTGTTTTTCTTATATTCGTAGAAAAAGATTGTCTATTCAAATGAAATAGCATGTTCGTTATAGTGAATTATGCAATGGGCATGACTGAAAATAGTAAGAATTTGTTTGTTTATAAGAGCTTTCAAGTTAGTTATATCAAGGAGAGAGAGAGAGAGAGAGAGAGAGAGAGAGAGAGAGAGAGAGAGAAGCATGATTGGAAATAATGAGAAGGAATAAGGATGCATCTATTTTGTTATAAGAGCTTTAAAGTTATAACAAAAGGATATAAAGAAGAGAGAGAGAGAGAGAGAGAGAGAGAGAGAGAGAGAGAGAGAGAGAGAGAGAGAGATTCATAAAGCACGCGATGGTTTAAACGTTTCCCATTTATTC
>NC_061090.1:61595132-61612632 GCF_015104395.2 Macrobrachium nipponense | reverse complement strand
ACCCCGGCGTGCGCCGGAATCCCAATGATAAATTACAGCGACACTAATGGCCCATAAAAATGGTCGTGCTTGGCTTTCTTTCCTAATAAGGTGGACTGGATTGTTGATGCCAAGGTACCTTTAAAGCGACTGTTTGGTTGGCCGAGTTGGAACTGTCGCTGGAACTGTCGCTCTTTTGTCGTTTTAGTTTTCTGTAAAAGAAAACCATTTGCCGGCTTTGTCTGTCCGTCCGTCCGTCCGCACTTTATTCTGTCCGTCCTCCGATCTAAAAAAATACTGAGTCTAGAGGGTTGCAAATTGGCATTTTAATCATCCAACGTTCAATCATCAAACAAACCAAATTGCAGCCCTCTAGCCTCAGTAGTTTTTATTTTACTAAAGAATAAAGTTACCAGGGATCGTGCATCTGGTAGCGCTTTCCGGAGGCTTGGGATGCACCCTCATTCTATTAGATTTGGTGAGCGACTGCAGAGCCACCGGTCAAAGGTGATGGTTTTATACAGTATTACATGTTGTACAGAAAACTTGATTCACTTATACATTATTTTATTTATTTTGTAAAATTATGATTACAGCTCGCACAATATCAAAACAGATAAGAACTAAAATCAGTAACAAATTCTAAGCCAATTTGTTGTAAAATATTTACTGAAATTTACTGAGATCGAAGATGCATTAATGTTTTGGGATTATTACATTTTTCTAATATTTCTCTGCACTTTTCTTTGTAAAATTGCAATTATAACTGATATACTATTATAAAAAATAAATACTAAAAACAACAGCAACCCCTGTGTATATTTATGAGCAAATAAATAAAACGAAGTCATGGGAGGAAGAGGAGCAGCAGCCTTGAAGTCAAGATCACAACTAACTCATGAGCTGCCTTCTTCGTTGAGCTGAGCCAGTCGAAAAGTTGCCATTAGTGAATTTATGGGCAATAGAAGTAATGAAACTTCTTTCCTTCCCGATTCCCCCAAATTGATGTCCAAGTGTAATATTGATGCTCAGCATGAGTGAATCCGTCCACCACCCAATACTTATTAATGCTACTCATATGAGGGTATCTGTCCATAGAAATGCAAATGCGAAACACCTTATATAAGAATGGTTTTAGTGAGAACAATAGCATAACCAAGTCACACGTTCTAAAATGATTACTCATCTTAGCATCAATAACAGTTATAACAAGAGAAGTTATAAGTACAATAAAGTCCATATCAACATTACCAGCACAACCAGACTATTATATATAATAATAATAATAATAGTAATAATAATCGGCAGGTGAAACAGTCCAAGTATATACACACACACACACACACAAATATATATATATATATATATATATATATATATATATATATATAGATATATATATATATATATATATCTATATATATATATATATATATATATATATATATAGCAACAATAACATCCATTTTGACAAAACTACTAGCACAACGAGACTTGTTGTGTGACAATAATAATGATAATAATAATAATAATAGGCAGGTGAAGCAGTTCACAAAAATACAAACAAAAAAGCAAGAACAATAATAACGGATTAATTGGCTCGTCCCTCTGTTAGGCCTTAGGCTTGCGTTACAATTCACCTCACAAAAAAAAAAAAAAATAGCTGCTTCATTTTTGTCTCAACTCCAAAGGTCTGATAATCTCCCATTCAACCTCCGTTAATTAAGTGTTTTTATTTTCGTGGTCTTGCAGTCACTGTTGTAGGGATTTTGAGGCGATAGAATGGATTTAATTCAATGTCTGTATGCTTCGTCTGTTGTTTGCTTTAGTGATTTTCGTCTGTTTATTATTATTATTATTATTATTATTATTATTATTATTATTATTATTATTATTATATGCGTTTGTTTGTACGGTAATCTTGGATATCGAACGTATATGCCTTTCATATTTCTATCTATTTATTTATCTATTCGTTACATTATTTTTTTTTAATACCTGATCTCCTCTCTCTCCATTTCCTAGTTCCTTCTGTCACTTCGTTCAAATGAAGACCACTCTTTGGAAACTTGCATTTCATGTCAAAGGTCTCCCTTTGGTGGGCTTACTCCACATGGACTATCTCTGTTTTTTTTCATCTGTCCATGCCGCCTGTGGTGTTTTCGCATGGTAACACTGCGTACCCTGGCTTTCTCGGGCTTTAAATAGTTACGCTATGTGTACGTTTTAGGTAAATAAAAGGATATCTGGGTGTACATTTGCAACTGAAATGTGTTTTAATAATTTTACTGAATGCGAATTACACCGTTAATATTCGAAATAGGATATAATAATAATAATAATAATAATAATAATAATAATAATAATAATAATAATAATAATAATAATAATAATAATAATAATAATAATATCTTCAGAAGTAGCCTGGGTGGCAGGAAATTTCGGTTTAGAATAATAATAATAATAATAATAATAATAATAATAATAATAATAATAATATCGTGAACCTTCATTGTGTCTCATTCTGCACGACGATAATTAGTTATTTTTGTAGTGCGTTGATAATATTTGGAATTGAAAGACAGACAGACTCACGCAAAACATACACACAAACATGGTAACTATTTGCAGCTTAAGAAACTATTACATGAAATTCTGATTTTAGCTTGAACGAGTTATCTGCTTATGTATGTACAGACGGCCAACGAAGAATTGGCGTAGTTTCTTAATTCATTGTTCGTTATGGAAATATTGCCATATGCAGGTGCCAGATTATTTGCTTAACAATAAATAACATTCCTTTCAAAGGTGCTATACTTGAAATAAATTACATTAGAATAGAGTAGATTTATTCAACGTATTAAAGGATAATTATTTTACAAAGTAAGGAAAATATATACCAATGGGTCCACGATTTCTAATTTTATTCTCAACTCTAGCTTCGTGACAGCATACCGAAGCATTTTGAAGTTGACTTTGCTGCCGGTCGAGTCTTGACTCAACGTATCGTACTGCACTGGGATGTTGTCATTTCGTCTCCTACAGCCGATAAAACAATACATCCAGTCGTTAACATTCTTTGAAAACGATGGGTTTTAACTTTAAACTAATTTTTGCCCTTTGATCAATAAAATAATTTTGCATGACATAATATTTAGTGCGCCTAAATTGGACTTCTGATTTTACACATGATTAGCCTAGGTCTATTTTGAGCAGTATACTCTCTCGGATACGTAATATATATATATATATATATATATATATATATATATATATATATATATATATATATATCTATATATATATATATTATCTGCTTTATTTAATTATTCCTGTTATTCTTGTTTATTAGCAATGCTCGCCTTTCTTCGTATCCTTTTCATAATGCTTAACATAATTAACTCAGACCTAGCTATCAAAAAAAAAAAAAAAAAAAATCAAACGAATATAATTCAGTCTTACTTTTTTTTTATCGAATTCCTTGCATATCACCCTGTTTCATTTGGACACGTTGGAAAGCTGTGGGAGTCAAAACTGACGAATACATTAAGAAAGGCTTACTTTCATTAAAGCTTTCTTAGGTTGATCTTTCTGTAGTTATTCATTTCTTCTAACTAGAAATTAATTCAAATTAGTTTCACATGTATATCTCGACCTACTACCATAAGCATATTATAAGTAGCTGAAAGGATAAGAAATATGAAAGGTGACGTTCTCGTTTAAGTCTATTTCATGTTTTTATTTCTATTTTTTTTTTCAAGACTGCTTTAATTCAAGGGTTGCTCTTTTTTGACGGCTACAGGTGTAACACGAGTGTATGCACATATTTTGGGGAATGAAAGATAAAGTTTCTTGAATAGAAAATATTTTATAAACATGCATTTTAAGGCGCCCGTTGTCGGTGCGGGGAATTTCAAAATAACCGTTATCATTACTGATGCTTTCAAGCCATGGAGTTCGTAGTGAGAAGTCGGCTCGAGTCGCCCGAGATGTAGAAGAGAGCGGAGGTGGCGTATAGGAGTGATGGAGGGATTAGGCCGATGTTGATAAAGTATCTCCTAATAAAATGTATGCTTTAGCTTTTGAAGAAAAAAAAATGCATGCATCATAGAAACTGTTTCCCTCCCTATCTGTGGTATTCACTGGCCACCGATAAAAAACAAAACAAAAAGAGTAAGCCTAACTGAATCTCTCATCCATCAAAGATACGTTTGCTTATTCATTAGACTTATTCATTAGACACCTATCAAAGATTTCAAGTGGAGATTTAAAATCTCTTCCTCTCCATCTAAAGTATTCATCAGACACCAGTCATAAGCATAGAGCTAGTCATGATTCCTGGTTCAGCAATGTCGTGACGATGCACTAGAATTCAAAATTCACAAATGAATGTTGTTCAGCAACGTTTACACTGTATTGTCTTGCTCTCTTGTGGTGCTTTGAGGTGTTCCACCTCTAGGCCCATGTTCTAAATTTTGCCGTTCTTTAAACAATTTGATTCATCTAGGCATGATTCTCTCCGGTTTATTAAGCTTTCTTGATATCTCTCCAACAGCAACTTGCACCGAATGCAGTGCAATAGTTGTCTCTCGCTCATCAAGGGACGTTTCTTAGACCAATAAATGACACATTGACATTAGATTCCCGTGCACATAACATCAAAAGCAATAGAGTGAGGTCGCTTGGTTCACACTGTTAGGAGATCGTTATTTTTTTCTTTTTGTTTTTAAATTTGATAGCATTTTGTGAGATTCCAATGTTTTCTGTAAAATTTAACAAATGGAATAGTTCAACTACCTTCACTTAATATTGAAATGATATTTTAAGGTCTATGATTATGCGATACTACTAGTGATAGGTTGTCTCCTATCTATTTGGTAATGTATATCTATGGTTGTGATATGACGTTTTTTATCACTTCGTTTCGTTCACGTCAATTTTGCTATATGGAAAATATTATTACACAATAACATAACGTAATGTCTAAAGATATCAGTGACTGTTTTTAACGTCATTACATACGATTTCTTCCCTTTGGAAAGAAAAATCGATAAATAAGGCATGAATCGTGCGTCAGGCAAGTGAACGAAAAATTATGAAACTCTGCCACGAGTTTTTTGGCCGACAGTACACTCGGCAAGGAAACTTAAGATACAGTTTTTTAAAATCTTCGGACATATAGCTATTGTTCTATAATGCCACATCTGGCAACTCTTGAAAGGGGGCGGAGCTTCAAAATACTACCGTTTGTTGCTTTCTAGATTTCCATCAACTTTACACCACAAAGATTCTGTTGAGGTCCTATAATCATTTATACTTGAATGTAGAACAGGCTCTATATTATTCGTTAATGTTGGTTTGGTAACGTCATTTCAGGGTAGATGTTGATAATCCTTTTTGATAACCTACTGTGAAACCTTATTCATAAGTAATGTTTGACACTAAACTGACGTAAAATTCATACGTATTAAAGGACGGATTCTTAAACAATGAGAGAAAGGCATTTAAAAATTTGGGCAATACTTGTGGAAATCGTGAGGAACAATACAGTAAAGAATGAAATATTATGACGATAGAGAGAGAGAGCGCGCGCAAGCATAGGCCTATCGATAGAGATACTCAATTCATTATAACATTGAGAGGATAAGTGGAAATTTTTTCAAATGTTTCAAAAGTGGAGAGAGAGAGAGAGAGAGAGAGGAGAGAGAGAGAGAGAGATGGGGATGAAAGAAACTTGGAAGAGAGGTAGAGAGAGAGAGAAAGAGAAGCGCGCAAGCATAGGCCTATCTATAGAGAGACTTAATTCATTATATTTACTTTGAGAGATTGAGTGATAATATTTTTTCA
This sequence comes from Macrobrachium nipponense, assembly GCF_015104395.2. Taxonomy (NCBI): domain Eukaryota; kingdom Metazoa; phylum Arthropoda; class Malacostraca; order Decapoda; family Palaemonidae; genus Macrobrachium; species Macrobrachium nipponense. Next base: position 61,606,806 of record NC_061090.1, on the reverse strand, counting down.
AATGTGTTTTTAAAAAAAGTGGAGAGAGAGAGAGGATAAAAGCAAAATCTGCACATGTGAAAGCTTAGGCCTATTTTATAACTACTTAATTTCATTATATTTTCTTTGGGAGATGAGTGGTAATGTATATAATTTAAAAGCATGTTTTATTTAAGTGGAGAGAGAGGGAGAGAGGAGAGAGAGAGAGGCGAGAGAGAGAGAGAGAGAGAGAGAGAGAGAGAGAGAGAATTATAGTACTGGTGACGGACTTGTGACAAGGGAAAGGCAGAAGAAAAATATAATGAATTAAGTATCTCTATCGATAGGCCTATGCTTGCGCGATATTATATGACTGCCAAGATCGTGCTGCACTATGCTAGATAAAATTTGAAGGATCATAATATACAAGTTATTTCTCTTAGAAATTCATACCCTAATCTTGATTACATTCGACAGTTGCCGTAGCATTCAAAGATTGCTTTCTTGATATAGTCTTTACTTTTGAAAATCAGGTTTCATCCACAAATCATTCACGAAGAAAGCTGTGTTAATTAAAAATATTTATTACCACAAATAACTCAATATGTATTGCACAGGCAATTAAAGTTTTATATCGTGGGAGATCTTTCAGCCTCGCGACAAAGAAATGCAGTCGTGTAGGGCTGTAGGCTACTACGAACTGCAGGCTACTACGAACTGCTTTGTATTGGGAGCATATAGCCAGAAAATCTTTGAGCTGACATGCTACTTTAACCTTGATTAAGATTTTAAAGACAGCAGCTTTGTAAACAGCAACCTAGCATTCGATCCATGTCATGTCAAAGTAATCAAAGTGTGAAATCCGTTACGTTAGCCAGTATCCAGTGATTTGCGCTTTCCCGCTCGGAGTTCTAGGGCTCCTCCTAATATCATAGAAAACGCTCTTGTGGATGCAACTAGATTTGTTCAACCTACTTTAGCCGTCGCAACATTGAGTGCCATTGACGTCAGCTAACTTTAATCGCTTTGGAATACAAACATAAGTTTGTAGAAACTAAATTAATTGCATTCACCTCTTACGATATTGCATTATATCCCCGCTGATGAAGCAAAACGAGTAAATATTGTCGTCGTGATACATAGTACTAAAATCAGAAATTCACATTCTATCTATCAGATCTCTATGAACGAATCCATCTGAGAAATTCCAATTACTTCGGACATATATCGTGTTTTCAAGTATCTGAACGGTTTTCTTTTGCAGTTTTAACTTATATGATATAATTTGCAGTGTATTTTCATATTCTAGAGTAAATTTGGCGATATTCTGTCTTTTCAGTAAAAACAAATGGGAAAAACAAATTGGATGAACCGAAAGCTAATGAAAACTGTATTTTCAGTTTTCTTGTCGAGTGTACATCACAATCTCGGCCATAGTGTACGAGCTTTAATCCAATTCTGTGCCTCCTCTCATTTCCTTTTTTTCCTTTTCAGGCAATGTTTTTTTACATTTTTTATTTTAGTGTTTCAAAAAACTAAGTTTCTACTAATTTTTGTTTTTTGGAATTTTCAGTTTTCTCCTTTTTAATATTATTATTAATATCTTTTAAATCTCTCGCCCCATTCATAGATCTTTATTTATAATGATTTTACTCGTTTCGACAAAAGGAGATTTGGGAATTTACTGGCAATTCATCATTTAGATTTTAAAACTATTATACCTGACCTGATCTTCGTGGACAATTCACCTCTGATGGAGCAACTCAAAGGATTACCGGCAGTTACTTTCCGTGTGTTCAGTCGTTGGAAGTTCAATTGAATGAAATCTACATTTTCAATCCAATTTCAGGGATTTAGAGACTGGATTATACAACAATCACTCTACGATATATTGTCTCGTGTTATAGTAATGAAATCGCTGGACCAATTAGAGAACTGCTTTAAAACGCATTCGACTGAACTTCATGAGATCAATTGTGAAAGTCCTTTTTTTTTCAGAATTACAAATGTATCGAAAGTTGTTACACCGTTTCCTATCTAGAAATGCTTTTCAATAAGTTATAATCGTTGTAGAGTCTAAACCCGAATTGATATCAAATTGCAGAAATTCCTTTGATCTAAAAGAGTTAAGATGATCAATAAGAAATATGAAGATAGTGAGAGATTTAAAAGATAACCGAAAAGAGCAGAAGGATGGAAAGGAAATTAAAGAAACATGAGAGAAAAAAACTAATATTGAAACACTAAAATAAAAAAAATAAAAAATATAGGGTTAAAAAATGAGCAGGATATTGCTTTAGACAATAACCAAGAAGACTTCCTATTAGAAAAGAAAAATGAAACTCGTATGAATTAATTTCTTGATACTTCATGATAATTCAAATATATGAAGATGTCTTGTCTTTAAGAACGAATTAAACTCGTTCGTATACAATTATTTCTATAGTAGATTCACATCAACCGTGCATCTGATGTCTAGGCCAGTCCCTTACGACGCTCCTGATTGTCTGTTGATAAGCCAATCACAGGGCTGAAAACTCTCAGTCTCTCTCGAGAGAGTTCACATTGGCAGGATGTATGTTCCACCTCTTCTGAGGGATACTTTTGAAAGACGTATCGAGGGTAAGACCGTGGAGCATACATCCTGCCTTTGTGAACGCTCTCGAGAGACAGAGTTTTCCAGTCATGTGGTTGGCTCATCAACAGCCAATCAAGAGCGTCGTAAGGGACTGACCTAGACGTCAGATGCACGGTTGATGTGAATCTACTATGCAGTGAACCAAACCACAAGAATTAATCTACTGATGCTTCGTGAAAACTGAATCCTTTCCTGCCGATGTCAGCCCTGTAGGACCGGAGAGATAGGCGAAAGGTTAATCATTTTGATGACCACCGCAGGTAGAAAATATTCAGTCTGCAAAATTGCCACGAATCATTCTTTCCGGACAACAGTGATTACGAACCTCCAATCTTTATGATCGAGAATGAACAAGGTACGTAAACGCAAAAATGCCGGGAGTATATTTTCATCCAAGCGGGAACGAGCGAGCTCAGATGCGAAGCATTTTTGGGGCAGGTTTAATATGCGGCGCATAAACTGAATGAGCTCTGTGCCTCGAGATCTTAAATGTTATGTAAACAGAGGTCTCGCTGTTGCAAGTTGGGCTTACCGATGAGTGTTTTATAGAGTGTTTCTGAATTAAAGAATATTTTGCTCTTCGGTGTGATTTTCCTCTGCTTATTATTATTATCATTATTATAAGCTTGTTGACACGCACTACGTGTGCTGGAACGCGGAGCTGCTGTCTTCCCTACCCTCCAGATCCTTTACCTACCCCACTTTACCCGGGCCGGACAAACAGTTTACTAGAGAAGAGGCCTAGAGGATTTAACTCTTTGATACCTTCCGATTTCCAGCTTCGACGAGTTAATCCTTAGGTCTCTTCTCAAGCAGGTGTCCAAGAACACCCGACCACCAGACGAGTTGCCAGACGAGAGTTAATGAGGTCAGAAGAAACACCAGGGTGGTTGCAACGTTCAAATAGTGTTTTTTAGGTGGGCCTTTTACTTCATACTATACAGTTGTAAAATACAGTAAAATACATTCATATATATATATATATATATATATATATATATATATATATATACTATATATATATATATATAATATATATGAATGTATTTTACTGTATTACAACTGAAATAATAATTTCGTCCCCTCGTGAGTTCGAAACCAATGCCCAGCAGACAGAGGGGAAATCAGGACTTCAGTGTCGCTATCGACTCTGCTAAAAATAATTCCCCTTCGGTTAACATATATGAAAATATATTACTTTAGAATTGGAATATTAAAGGACGTTTGTAGCCCGATGCATGTATGTATACACACACACACACGACATATATATATATAATAAGAAGGCATGGAAAGGAGCTGCTAGGAGAGACATCTGGTATCATATGGGAAGAAAAGGATAGTTTGGTGGTGGGATGAAGACATTGAGAAAGTAGTAAAAGATAAGAAGGAGGCAAAGAAAAGATGGGAAGAGTCACAGTCAGTGGAAGACAGAAATAGGTACAGAGAGAAAAACAAGGTGGTGAAAAAGGTGGTAGCCCAAGCTAAAGCAAAGTCGTATGATGATGTGTATAATGAGCTGGGGACAAAGGAAGGATTAAAGAAGAATGATGAAAAGCTATCAAAGGCTAGAAATAAAGAGCAACCAAAAGATAATAACACACATCAAACAAATAAAGAATCAAGAGGGTGTAGTGCTTAGAAAGGAGGAAGACATTGTGAAGAGATGGAAAGAATATTTCGAACAGTTGTTAAATGAAGAAAATAATAGACTAATAAGAGAGGATGGGCAAGTGAACATTGGCATGGTAATGAGGTTTTCTAGGCAAGAGGTACTAATGCACTGAAGAAGATGAAGAATGGGAAGGCAACCGGACCAGACATGATACCGGTGGAGGCATGGAAAGCATTAGGAGATGAAGGAGTGGATATACTGTACGATTCTTATGATAAAGATCCTTGAACAGGAAAAGATACCAAATGAGTGGCGTGGGAGTATATTGATCCCAATTTTTAAAGGAAAGGCGATGTCCAAGAGTGTGGTAATATAGGGGCATTAAATTGATGTCCCACACTTTGAAGATACTGGAAAGGATGATAGATGCTAGACTGAGAGAAGAAGTACAAATAGGTAAAGAGCAGATGGGATTTATGAAGGGAAGGGGAACAACAGATGGTATATTTTGTCTGAGGCAAATAATGGAGAAATTCGGGGAAAGACAAAGGGACCTACATATGGTATTCATTGACCTTGAAAAGGCTTATGACAGAGTCCCGAGACAAGAGGTAGGGAATGGAGCCTGAGGGAGAAGATTTGGTTGGCCAGAAGGAAGTAAAATGTGCGATTGATACAAGAGATGTACCGGAATGTATTTACCAGAGTGAGGAGCAGTGTTGGGGAGACAGAAGGTTTTGAGGTGAGAGTAGGATTACACCAGGGGTCGGCTCTGAGCCCATTTATCTTTAACATAGTGATGGATGTTATAATAGAGGAAGTAAGGGAGACAGTACCATGGAACATATTGTATGCGGATGATATTGTTCTGTGTGCAGAGAGCAGGGAAGATCTGGAAGTGAAATTGGAAAGATGGAGACAAGTACTGGGGAGGACAGAGGAAAAATGAGAATAAGTAGAATCCAAGACAGAATATATGTGTACCACCACTGAGGGGGATGATAGAGAAAGTATTCAAGCTTGGTGGAGAGCAAATAAGGAGAGTTGATAAGTTTAAGTATTTGGGATTCTTTTTTTTTGTTAATGCTGGAGGAAGTATGGAAGAAGAAGTAAAACATCGGGTACAGGCAGGCTGGAACAACTAGGGAGCGGCCTCGGGAGTTCTTTGTGACAAAAGAGTGCCGCTTAGGTTAAAAGGAAAATTTCACAAGACGGCCCTGGTAAGAACAGCAATGCTGTATGGTACGGAAACAGCAAGCATGAGAAAAGCAGAGCAGAAGAAGATGGATGTGGCAGAAAATGAGAATGCTTAGGTGGATGTCTGGGGTAACAAGAGTGGATAGGATCAGAAATGACTACATAAGGGGGTGGGGTCAACTAAGGTGGTGGAAGTATCAAAGAAAGTGCAGGAGGGGAGGCTGAGATGGTATGGACACCTGTTTGAGGAGAGATGAGGACCACGCTGGGAGACATACTATGGGAGTGGAGGTGCAAGGAAGAAGAAAGAGAGGAGACCAAGAAAGAGATGGAAGGACTGTGTGAGAGGAGATTTACATGAGAAGGGAATTGATGAGGCAGAAGTGCAAGATAGAAATAGATGGAAACGGCTCATCCGAAACGGCGACCCCATATAAAAATGGGAAAAAGCTGGGAAGAAGAAGAAGAAGATATATATTATATATTATTATATATATTACTATAATATATAATATTATATATTATATATATACATATATACACACACATATACATACACATATCTTAAAGGCACAGTAATGAGTTGTTAACCTTAGCTCTTGTCGGTTAGAGACAGGTGCAAAATGCTAAAATGAAAAACAGACAGGATAGCTTACCAGTGCACTTTGTGGTCAGTAACACACCTTGAAGATCTCGAGTTTCAGGCATGAAGCATGCATGCCAATTGTGTGCCAATCAATGTGTGGGTGTGTTCGTAACGAACAGAAAATGACATTTGATCTGGAGAACAATTGCTAAAGGGGGACTCACTGATTGTGATTGACAGAGTATGGAACACGCCTGGAAGAGGTGTTGCAGGTCCGTCGGACAAGGTAGCGTAAGAGAAAACTTTGGAAAAGTTAGTATTGAAGTGACATTTACTTGTGTCTGGAGAAAGAAAAGTGGGGTGTGGTAAACATTCTTTATTGACTAACTTTAATATTTAAGTGATGTCATAATTATGGTCTCTTTATTTCAGATGGACTCAAAGTTGCCCATGGGTTTATTCTCTGACTGGTTTTGACTATTGATAAACTATTGAATGTATGGACACTTAGGGGAAGTGGGGGTACTTACTTAAATGTGATTTTGAGAGGAATGTGATAGTTTAACGTTTCTTTTGAGTCAGAGTTGAGTCAGAGTTAATTAGTATTATTCCATTTTAATGTTAGCTAATTTTGGGAAATAGAAAAGTATATTTTTGTAACCACGGGAGTTTATCTTGCCTAGTCTGCAACTAGAAATGCAACGGAACAAGGGTAGGTTAAGTTGCCAGTTAGTTGTTTTGTTTTATTTGGTTTAAACGGGTGTCATTTGACCTCAAAAATCCCTAATACTAATACATACATACATACATATATATATATATATATATATATATATATATATATATGTGTGTGTGTGTGTGTGCGTGTGTGTGTGTGTGTGTGGATATTTATCACGCCTCCGTGATTCATATACATGCATCGAGCAACGAATTTCCTTTAATATCCAATTCGCTCTACCTCTTAATTAATATATGTTAAACCGAAGGGGATTTTTTTTTTTTTTTAGTTGATAATAATTTCGTCCCCTCGTGAGTTCGAACCAATGCCCAGCAGACAGAGGGGTGGAAATCAGGACTTCAGTGTCGCTATCGACTCTGCTAAAAATAATTCCCCTTCGGTTAACATATATGAAAATATATTACTTTAGAATTGGAATATTAAAGGACGTTTGTAGCCCGATGCATGTATGTATACACACACACACGACATATATATATATATATATATATATATATATATATATATATATATATATATATATATATGAAACTATAAATGTCGTCAGCAATAATAACAGCAGATTTGCAATCCCGAAGCGACCAAATTTTAGCAACAACAATTGAAACACGTTCAATAAAGCAGAATCTGTATTTTGCGCTGAATTAAAGGAACGGATTATGCATCCCCAACCCTTTCATTTCCTCCACTGTCTTCACATTCGGAAATCCTCCTCCGGGAGAAATATATTATATTTAAGAGTGTTCCTCATCGCGTTTTTTTTTCTTTTACGCGGGGAGAATTGTCTCTTCGTCGGCGGCACCCCACTGTCTCATCTTCTTAGTATGCTAATGAGATGGTCTGAGAAGCACTGCGAAGAAGATTGCAGCCTCGTTCCATTAAAATATTAACAGCCTTCCTGAGCTGCTGCAGGCAGGCAGACATTTCCTGGAAATTTTTTCCTTCCAGAAGGTTACGGTTTTTTTTTTTTTTTTTTGTTTTTTTTTTTTTTTTTTTTTTTGTTTTCTCGTTATATATTCTGGAATTGTATCAGTATTCGTGAAGGACTTGTGTCACTCAACTCTCCTTTTTTTTTAGGATAAAGATTTTTTCGCAAAGGACAGGTTTTTGAGTTTTATTCTTTTCTTTGTTGGTGGCGTTGCAGGGAGACTGGAGATGATTTGAAGCCTTCGTCTCTGTAGGCTGGTGAGTCCAGAGGTCCTCATCAAATCCTAGATTCCAGTGTCCCATCAACACCATACCGTATTAATGTATATGGCTTTTGGTGGAGTTAAGTTTTTCATTATTATATTATTATTACTAGCTGACCGGCCCAGCTTTGCTTGGGATAGCTCTAAATGACAACTAATAAACTTGCTCTCTCTCTCTCTCTCTCTCTCTCCTCTCTCTCTCGTTCATCTCTCTCTCATCTCTCCTCTCTCTCTCACTTTTCCATTCTATTAGGTTGACGTAAAATTATTATTTTTGTTGTTCTTGGTTTAAATCAGCCTTGTTTACCTTTAAGTTAACTTTTTGCTGAGTATGTTATCTCTTGTGTTACCGTAAGTTAAGTGGCTTTACGACCGTTTGTCAGAGTTTTGCGCCTCCTCCTCCTTCTTTGTGTATTAGTGAACTAATCGTTTTAACGATTGTTTCTTTTTCTTTTGCTTTGAGTGTTTATAAAACACCTGAAGGTGATGTGTGGAAACCGGTCAATGGCAGTTCGGGTCTTGACAAAGCTCTCACCAGGAATGTTTCCCGTCGCAGCATTTACATTTTGATTTATTTGGAAGACGACTTAGAACCTGTACCTTTCGGACCACGCACTTGGATATTTTTTCCCTAACGATTCTGGAAGACGCAAATATACGTCTGTTGTGTGGGGTGCCCCTGGATCACGGCTTTTTCCGCGCAGGTGTTGTTGTCACCTGCGACCTTCACACTGCTGTGGGGAGTTTCACAAGAGGCTGTCATCTGCGACCGCTGATTCTGCCCCTTTTTCGCGTCGGAGGATTTTGACGGGAAAACCAATGTCGTCGTTATATCCCGGCACTGGATTTTGGATTTACCTGCCGTGTTATCCATTTTCCTCCAGCTGCTGTATATGGGAGTGAGAGCAACTTGGCTCGTTAGGTGACAAGTAGAGAGGCTGCCGCCAGGTAAGACGAATTATCGTTCCTTTTCCTTCGGGACAAAGTGTTGCCCTTTAGTACCTGGCGTAAGTACTGGCCCTTTTGATAGCAGTTGGGACTGATCTCGGCCCAGGATTCAACCCCTCTTCTGGTACTTCAACTTCACTTGAGGTGAAATTGTGTACTTTTGTCAATCTTGATTATTTATATATATATATATATATATATATATATATATATATAATGTATGTATGTATATATGTTTACATGTATATGTTGTCACATTTAATTCTGTGTGTTAGTATTTAGTGGACTGAGTTCCACATTGCCTAGCTTGTGTTATAGGTAGGAATATTAAGGTTTTTCCTTGTTTCATCTCCTACTACTTTCTGCTTATTATTATTAGGGTTATTGGTGATTTTGGCTAGCTTATTTTGGATCAACACGTTAAATATTAAGTATGTTTTTTCTCTTGGAATTTTCTCTTCTTTAGGGCTTAGTGTAGTGCTTTAGGTTATCTTGTGAGATCCAGAGAACCAGGTATTTGTTCTCTTGATTATGTACCCATGTAATTAAGTGTATTTAATCTCAAAATGTTGATTTAAGTAATTTTCTAGTTTCATAATAAATATTGTTAAGTTTTCCTGAGTTTCTGTTTCCGTCCTTTCCTAGTCACTGAGGTACATGTACTGACTGCAATCTTTATAGATATAAAGACCTAAAAAGAACCTGTACTGACAACCCGGGTGGTTGTAACACCATCTTTTTCCTACCTAACACCCCCTCAACTCTCTCTCTCTCTCTCTCATCCTCTCTCTCTCTCTCTCTCTCTCTCTCTCTCTCTCTCCTTTCCTCTTACTACTCCTCTTTCTCTCTCCAACCCCCTCACAGTATTCTCTTTTCCTCTTTCTTCTCACTAATACCAACCCTCTTTCTCTCTCTGGCAACGCATTGAATAGACGCTGCACTATCGATGCTGGTGCGTAGTGGATTAATGTCCTGTGTGCTTTCCTTATTTTTCCTGATATAGTTTTTTGGGCACTATTAATCTACCTCTGCTTGCTCTTTCTGATATTTTTTAGTTCCATGATATTTTCTGCTATTCCTTCTATCTGTTTCCATGCCTGAATTATCATGTAGCGTTCTCTTCTCCTTTCTAGACTATATAATTTTAAGAATTTTAGTCTTTCCCAGTAGTCAAGGTCTTTAACTTCTTCTATTCTAGCTGTAAAGGACCTTTGTACACTCTCTTTATTTGTGCAATATCCTTTATAGAGAGTGTACAAAGGTCCTTTACAGCTAGAATAGAAGAAGTTAAAGACCTTGACTACTGGGAAAGACTACAATTCTTAAAAAATTAATAGTAGTCTAGAAAGGAGGAATGAGAACGCTACATGATAATTCAGGCATGGAAACAGATAGAAGGAATAGCAGAAAATATCATGGAACTAAAAATATCAGAAAGAGCAAGCAGAGGTAGATTAATAGTGCCCAAAACTATATCAGGAAAAATAAGGAAAGCACACAGGACATTAATCCACTACGCACCAGCATCGATAATGCAGCGTCTATTCAATGCGTTGCCAGCTCATCTGAGGAATATATCAGGAGTGAGCGTAGATGTGTTTAAGAATAAGCTCGACAAATATCTAAACTGCATCCCAGACCATCCAAGATTGGAAGATGCAAAATATACCGGAAGATGTACTAGCAACTCTCTGGTAGACATTAGAGGTGCCTCACACTGAGGGACCTGGGGCAACCCGAACAAGATGTAAGGTCTGTAAGGTAAGGTAAGGTCTCTCTCTCTCTCTCTCCATGTTTCTCCTACCTAACACCCCCTCTCCTCTCTCTCTCTCTCCTCCTCTCCCTCTCGCTCCTTTCTCTTACTCTCGCTTTCTCTCTCTCTCCAACCATCACTGTCTCTTTCCCTCTTTCTTATCACTAATACCAACTCTCTCTCTCTCTCTCTCTCTCTCTCTCTCTTTCACTTCCCAAACACCCGCCTTCTCTGTCTCTGTCTCTCTCTAACCCTCCCTGTCTTTTTTACTCTTTCTTCTCCCTACCACCCCGTCTACTTTCTCACTTCCTCTCCCTCTCATTCTCTCTCTGTCAACCCCTTTCTCAAACTCCACCCTCTTTGATGTCATTGATGTTTAACCTATTCGAAAAGAACTAAGTCTACGGATATAACCAGCCCTGTTTCACGGGCAGAACCTGCTCCGTTTCAGGGCATTCTTTCTTAACCCCACCCCTTCGGAAGGGGTGGGGGCGAGTGAGGATGAAACTCTATTATAAACCATCTTAGGGGTCCCCACTATAACCCTGCCAAGTTTCATGCCCATCGGACCAGCCGTTTGGCCGTGATTGAATGACAGACGGACAGATGGGCTGACAGGCATAATGCCCATTATAGTAAGATATGTCAACCAATCAACTACTGGCTTCGGAGCCATTTGTGAACTGGAAGAGTTCCCATCCAGAATCTCCAGGAAGCACAAACGCCTCCCACTACCGCTTTTACCTAGTGCCTCCTTCCTCCCCTCCCTCTACCTCTCCCCCTCGTCCATTTACCTCCCCTTCCTTTTACCTCCCCTCACCCTTACCCTACCTCCCCTGCCCTCCACTCATTTTACTTCCCCTCCACTCCCCTCATTTTATCTCCCCTTCCCTCTCCACATTTTACCTCCCTCCCTCCTTCCCCACCACTTTACTCCCCTACGCCCTTCCCCTCCCCTCATTTTACTTCTCCTCCTCCCTTTCTCCCTTATTTTTACCTCTCCGCATGAGGTATTCTCTCCAATGCGAGTCTTGTGACCCACGTGGTTTC
>NC_061090.1:61582632-61585132 GCF_015104395.2 Macrobrachium nipponense | reverse complement strand
ACATCAAAAGAAACTACGAGCACTAGGTGTTGTTGCTCCCAATTTTAATCATAGAAAGTATTGTATTTTTAACTTTTCTGACTATGTTCTCTCCAAAAGAGAGGAGTTCTTGCTGTCATTTAGCTTGGATTTTTGCCTACCATCCTACAGACCGAAGTATGCAGATTTCTATTTTCCTTTCGAAATTCTTTTCCAGAGACTCAAGGGTTTGAGCTTGGTAAATGACTTAAGTGGTTTACAACATAAGTTATCCTTTCTATTGCACAAGACTTATACTAATTCAAAAGTGTCTTGGACACCGTTCTTCAGGAAAGAGGATTTGACTATCTTGAAAAAACTTGGCAAACGGGATAATTTGGTTATTTGCAAACCGGATAAAGGTAAAGGTGTTTGTGTACTTAATAAACAAGAGTATATTGATAAGGTGAATAACATTCTTGCTGACAAACACCAATTTCATTCACATGGAGAACCAAACTTTTTGGATATTTTACAAAAAGGGAAGATAAAATTAACAGGTTTTTGAGATAAAGAGAAAATTAAAGAACGAGGGTATTTTGGATGAAACTACATATCAGAAACTATTTGTGAAAGGTTCATCTTTTAGTATTCTATATGGTCTCCCTAAGATACACAAGGAAGGAGTTCCTATCAGACCTATTATGGCAGCCTATAACAGCCCTTCTTATACTATATCAAAATACCTTGTTTCATTACTTAGTGATTTCGCTTACAACCAACTTTCGCTTAAGAATGGTTATGAGTTCCAGAAACAAATAGTTTTACAAGATGGTGATCTACACATGACAAGTTTTGATGTAGAATCTCTTTTTACAAACGTGCCTCTAAATGAAACCATCAGCATTATTTTAGACAGAATTTTTTATGACGATTCAACGTAATTTTTTCACGGTTTTAACAGAAACTTTTTTAGGACATTTCTTGAGCTTGCTGTGCAAGACTCAATGTTTGTTTTAAATGGTCAACTCTTTTCGCAGGTCGATGGAGTTGCCATGGGCTCCCCTTTGGGGCCTGTGTTTGCTAATATGTTTTTATGTCCTTTTTAGAAGAAACCTTTTTAACTAACTGTCCGGATGTGTGTAAACCTGTCTATTATAGACGATATGTTGATGATACCATTTGCGCTATTCAAAGAACCCTGGCCATAGAGAGATGTTTCTGGACCATATCAATAGTCAGCATGAAAAATATAAAATTTACCATGGAAAAGGAAACAACCAACTCTTTACCCTTTTTAGATATCAATGTTAGCAGAGACAATGGTGAATTTACTACATCTGTGTACAGGAAAAAAAATCATTCACTGGGCTTGCTAATAATTTCTACAGTTCTTGCTTCAATAACTTAAACTGAATTCTATTTACACTTTGGTTTACAGGGCTTTACGTTACTCTTCGAGTTGGTCTCTCTTTCACAATGAGATATTATTTTTAGTTTAAATTTTTCTTACAAGAACTCCCCCTCCCCTGAAAAAAAAAAACTGGTTTTTTATAAAGTCATTAACAGACTGCTGTCACAAGATTTCTCCAATCCGATGCCCTCTTATAATGTCTTAAAGAAAAATGTATATGCCACTATCCCATTTATCTCTGACGACAAGTTTTCTGCCAAACTTAAACAAATAATCGAAAATGAATTTGGCTGCCTTAAACTGCATTTAATTCCAATCAATCCACTCAAGATTGGCGTATTCTTCGGCTATAAAGACAAACTGCAGACCTTCATGAGATCCAACATTGTTTATAAATTCAAAGTGCCCGGGATGTCCCGGTATTATGTTGGATCAAGCCGTAGGTTACTGCAGATGAGATACTGTAGCCATGTGTGATACAGCTTTAGAACGGGTCAAAAAATTAAGCAAACCAGAATTTTCTATATAAAGAATCATGCCTCCATATGCAAAATTGAAATAAATAAAAAGCACTTCTCTATTATTGGTGGAACAAGCCATAGCAATTACCTAACTACCCTTGAGTCCTTATACATCAAACGGCTTGTTCCTTCTTTGAATTCTAACGTTTCCGCTTCTCCTCTTTATCTTGCATAACTGAAGTCGTAGGATGGTGTCAAGTTTTGGTCATTCGTTCTTCTCCTTTTCCTTTGGATGGTTTGGTGAGAACTGGTTCCTTTTTTTTTTACTATATACCTTTTAATTTGTATTAATTTTAATTTTTGTAAATACTTTTTTTTTTCTTAACTTAATCTTTTTTATATAGAAAATTATGTTTTTTTAAACTTTAACGTATTTTATGTTGTTCTTACAGATTGAAGATGCACATAGATAATGTGCGAAAACGTCTCTTGTTAATAAATATGGCCCTTTTTTGATGCGTTGTTGGACCCTGCTGAATGCTGTATATGATATATATAATATATATATATATAATATATATATATATATATATATATATATATATATATATATCGAGAGAGAGAGAGAGAGAGAGAGAGAGAGATGCAGTACCTTTTATTAAGTCAC
>NC_061090.1:61553687-61559661 GCF_015104395.2 Macrobrachium nipponense | reverse complement strand
AGAGACATTATCCAGTAGAACTGGAACCTTGACATACGAAATTAATTTGTTCCGTTACCATCATCGTATATCAAAACAGTTGTATCTCAAAGCATTTTTTCCCATTTAGAATAATGTAATATGTATTAATCCGTTCTAGCGCTATGAACCACACCTAAACACATCTAAATTACATATAATATACAAAATTTATACACAAATAAACGAGTAATAACACACATTAAGGATAAAATAACATAGCAATGTGATAAATGGATAATAAATGTTAATAAAATCAATAAAAAAAAGAAAGGAATTTTACTTACCACAACGAAAGATGACGTGAGCCAGCAGGGGGAGGAGGTAGGGAAGGGTGGCAGGGAACGATTTGTTCTCTTTTTATTTACGTTTATATACACTAATAACTACGTAATAAACACAAATGAAATAACATTGCTAAACTAATTTTTATTTATTTTTTTAATCAGTTCGTAGTTTAGAAATAATGGTGATGCCTTTGGAAGGTTTTTATAGCTTCCTTCTGCTTGATGATCGTGGATATTATAGCAGATTTCGACCATACTCGTTTTGCCAAAAATCGACGATACGAACGCCACGTTCATGCTTTGCTATAATTTCATGTTTTTGCTTCCATCGAAATAATTTTCTTGGGTTTTTTCTTATCACCTGCTTTGTCTTTAGCTTTGGGACCCATGGTTAATAATAAAATAGACAAAATAACACGAAAAATAGGCACAAATACAACGAACTAAACAACGACGTGTTAACAATGCAGCACCAACAAACAAACAGACTGAACGCCATTTATCGGTCGCCTATACAACTATCACTCATCGCAAAATCGTATGTCCAAATATTTCGTTGTATATCAAAGCATATATTTTTGCAAATTTTCTGTTGTATCTCAAAACATTCGTATATTAGGGCAATCGTATGTCAAGGTTCCAGTGTAATTTGATCAGAGAGAGAGAGAGAGAGAGAGAGAGAGGCGTCTAGGCAACAATGGTCTCGGGATTAACGTAACGTTTATTTGCTGAACGATAGGACAGAGAAGTGTTCGTTTCATTAAACGGCCTCTGACTCATGCCAAGAATGTTTTGTTGATACTAATATATAAGCCTGTTTAAAGTTAACGTTTACTTTAATTAGTCTATATGATACGTAAATAGTAATCAACTGTTCTTGTAGCCCTCCAAGATTTGGCAAAATCACTCTAGTTGTACATAAAACTTCAAGTATGTAGTGTCACCAGAGGATTACATAGTTTTTTACCTTCAAGAAACCAGTATTTTTTTATGAAAATAACTCCAGGTTGTACATAAAACTACAGGAAACAACATGTAGTGTAACCAAAGGATTACAAGTAAGGTTTTTATAACTTTTTATTAGTTTAAGACATATTTCCAAACGTCATTCCGGCTTACAACGATTTTCGGGTTACGACGCGTCTCGAGAACGGAACCCCCGTCGTAACCCGGGGACTGCCTCTATATATATATATAAAGAGAGGGACGCAAAAATATTAGATATACATTTCACTTATCTCATATCAGGTTAGTAAATCATTTCAGTCTCTCGAGAGGTCTGTTGTGTCTTATGTCTCGTGTCTTACGTCTTATGTCTTGTGTTCTGTGTCTTGTGTCCTACGTCTTGTGTCTTGTGTTCTGTGTCTTGCGTCTTACGTCTTTTGTCTTGTCTCATGTTTTGTGACTTATGTCTGGTGTCTTACGACTCATGTCTTGTGTTCTCTGTTTTGCGTCTTACGTCTTGACTTATGTCTGGTGTCTTATGTCTTGTGTCTCTGGTCTTATGTCTTGTGTCTTACGTCTATTGTCTTGTGACTGGTGTTTTATGCCTTATGTCTTGTGTCTTACGTCCTATGTCTTGTGTTCTGCATCTTGTGCTTTACGTCTTATGTCTTGTGTTGTCTGTCTTGTTGTCTTGTGTCATGTCTTGCATGTTTTGTCTTGTCAACCTGTCTCTACCTGTCTGCCTCTAGTTACCTGAGTTCGTCACTGCACCTGTACAATGCTTATATAGAGTTGAGTAAATCATTTGAATATCTGGGAAGGGGTGTTATGTCCTGTGTCTTGTGTTTTATCAGCCTGAGTCGATCTCGAGAGCCAACTTCTGCGCGGATAATCTCTCCACTATTGTCTCCGACAACTTGAGCAAACTCTGTCCTCTTAAGAAGTTTACAACGGTTGATGGACGGGTAATCTGCGTCCCATCCACCGAACGGCTGTGGTAATTTGATCGAGATGAAACTGACGGAAAAAAAATAAAAAGAAAGAGACGGTATTACATTTGTCTTCGTTGCATATATATATTATATATATATATATATATATATATATATATATTATGTATATATATATATATATATATATATATATATATATATATATATATATGTATATATATATATATATATATATATATATATATATATATATATATATATATATATATATATATATATATAATGATACAGGGCACAGGGAACTGCTCCAGGTAACATATTCAGAGGAAGACGGACGTAAACCACACATCACTAGGTTGTCTTTTTTTATTATTTTGCCGACGTTTCGTAATTGTGCACAGAATTACATCTTCTGGGCTACACATAAGAAACGATAAAAAACAATTAAGAGTACGGTCAAGAATTAATTTAGAATGCAGCAGATTAAAAATAAAATAAATAAAAATAAAAACACAACCAATCTAAAGGTGAGACAGCAAGGAACCAAATGGAAGGAAACCACCACAGTACAAACTTAAGCTAAATACGATTGACTCGCAGATGCATGAGTGTTTAACGATGGTGCAAGTTGTTTTATAAACAATGGGATAAGAGAGAGAGAGAGAGAGAGAGAGAGAGAGAGAGAGAGAAATACACAACAACAACAACCACACGCCAAGAGAATACAATTCGGAGAGTACTAGATTAGCCTGCCTCCTTCCCCGCGTGTCCCTGGGGAGTCTACTACTATGAGCAGTTACCAATTTGAATTAGCAAATCATCCAGCCGCCGCCGCCGTCGAAACGGACAAACTTGCATCCTTCCCTGATCCTCAGAGAACTTGAGACTTTGTCCCTGGCAATTAAGGGGGACTTGGTTACCTAAGTCCCCTGTCTAACAAGGCACTTCCTGGATGATAAAATCTCTCTCTCTCTCTCTCTCTCTCTCTCTCTCTAACATCTTGTTTGGGTTTGTATCCCGGAAGGAGGGTGGTAGCTTGCTCGGCCAATGCATATGTGTATGTATGTACGCATGTATGTGTGTATATATATGTATATATATGCATATATATATATATATATATATATATATATATATATGTGTGTGTGTGTGTGTGTGTGTGTGTGTGTGTGTGTGTGTGTGTGTGTGGTACAATAGTAGATTCACATCGACAGTATCCCTCAGGAGAGGTGGAACATACATCCTGTCTATTTGAACTCTCGAGAGAGACTGGGAGTTTATCCAGCCCTGAGATTGGCTTATCAGCAGCCAATCAGGGCCGTCGTAAGGGACTGGCCTAGACAACAGATGCTCGGGTGATGTGAATATACTATAGCAGGTGTGAACCGTTTCCTATTCTTAGAAAGCTTGAATTTTAAGTCAGTGTCCCCTGTGGTGGGTTTGTTCCATATGAACAGTCAACAACTGAATAATAATAATAATAATAATAATAATAATAATAATAATAATAATAATGATAGTAATAATGATAATAATAATAATAATAATAATAATAATAATAATAAATAAGAAAGAACTTGCATGATAGATTAGCATTATCATGAAGGAAATCCTCTGTTCAGTATGGCGGTCTCTGGCAACTCATGCACGCCCGCCACGTCATGTGTACGATGCTTCTCGGCATCAAGGAGAAATCATTTCATTCCCTCGGAAGAAGAGTTCTAGTCTTGTCTTACCCGCCAGGAGTGGATTTCGGGAGGACCAACAACTTCCCGGGAAGGAGATTATTTGCTCCGATACTGCCGTCGACAACTTCAGCGGCGAAGTTGGACCTCTTTAAAAAGTTAGCAACTCTAGAGAGCTCACCCGCTACCCTCCCCCGCCCACCACCCTTCCCCGGCCCTGTCCGTCCGTCCCGGTAGGAACTTGCAAAATGATGCAGAT
This sequence comes from Macrobrachium nipponense, assembly GCF_015104395.2. Lineage (NCBI taxonomy): Eukaryota > Metazoa > Arthropoda > Malacostraca > Decapoda > Palaemonidae > Macrobrachium > Macrobrachium nipponense. Next base: position 61,555,514 of record NC_061090.1, on the reverse strand, counting down.
AAGGAAGAGATTGCGTGTTAAATAAATGTTGCAAATCGTTGCTTCGTTAATAAAAAAATCTTCGGTGCAATCAAGTTGTCTGTACAGCGTACAATGCTGAATGAAACTCAGCCACAGCCCGGTGGTGGCCTATGCTGCTGGAACCTATAGCGCTGCCAGACGCATGACCATGGCTAACTTTAACATTGGATTAAAAAAAAACTATTGAGTCTTGACGGCTGCAATTTGGTATGTATGATTATTGGAGGGTGGATGATCAACATACCAATTTGCAACACTCTAGCCTCGGCAGTTTTTAAGATCTGAGGGCGGACAGAAAAAGTGCGGACGGACAGACAAAGACATCTCAAGACTTTCTTGTACAGAAAACCAAAAAGGAATTCTAGTAGGCGAAGGACTTTTACTCTTATTACCTTATTCATCTGTTGCCACGAGCCATAACGATGCGAAATCTGACGTCAGTTATTCTGGCTAAAACTCCAGGAGTTTTGAAATGGAAATTTATCTGTTAGCGTCACATAATTTTTTTTTTTTCATTTTCTTTTGCATGGAATCACAAATTGTGTGAAGACGGGAAGTCTCATGTAAAAGCATGTGCTTGCTCTGTTTGTCAAAGAATTTAGAAGCGAATAAATTAGGTTTGTGTTTTGTTCATTGGGTACGCAAGTACTACGTTTCCTTGCAAGTATCTGTCACGCATGATTCCGTTTTTGGGCAAATTCTCGCTTCTGTAAGATTTGTAACATAACATATGTATATATATATATATATATATATATATATATATATATATATATATATATATATATATATCTATATATTGTTATGAACCTCTGATGGGGTTAATCAGGTTCTTTAAAAATTATGTATGAAAAAATAAATGAAAAAAAAAAAAAAGAAAAAAAAATTATCAGGACTGAAAATCTGGCAGCAATTGAGACAGTCAAAGGAGGACGAAACAAGTAATACGAAACAGAGACCTTAAGACTAATTTTATTATATATAAAATGTACAATTGTTTGAATTAAATATTTACATAAAGGCACCAGTGGCAAAGCAAAAAACCATTAAGCAAAAATAACCACATTTAATCTGAAAATTATCAGATAAGGCAATATCGAAAAGGCAAATATCAAACAGTCAGTATAACAATTTAACAAACAATGAAGGAGTCAGTACTTCAAATAACAAAAATTAAACATGCCATGCAAGCAGGGGGAAAATAATCACTAAACATAAAGGATCTGTAAAATGCCATAACAATTAATACAGTAACCTTAATACGAGCAGTTAGCAAATAGTTAGCAAGAAAACATACGGTTACAACTATAGAAACAAATTAATAATGGACTATAAATTCCAAAACAGGGTTAAGGGTAAATTATGCCACAAAAACACGGTATCCATTTCCTGATTACTTTACACATTAACATTGAAACCCTGGAGAAACCTTAAGGCACAAAAGCCTTCTACAGTAAACGCTGCAGGACACTGCACACCCAGGAAAACCGTGGCAAAGTTGCAGAGATAACACTCGAGGACCCGCTAAGAATACCTCCTGAAGAAATTTATCAAGCCGAAGCTGTAAACCCAACACAGACGAAGCTGGCCCTCTTCAGGAAAACACAGCGAAGCTGCACACACAACGCAGACGAAACTGCCCTTCAGGAGAACACAGACGAAGGCTGCAACTCTGAAGCCGTGGTCCTCAACATAACACAGACGAAGCTGCTAACCCAGACAAAACTGGCTCTGCCGAACATCTTGATGCTCGTCCTTAACCCTGCAGGTCCCCGAGTCGTAACCAAATAGCCATTATGGACTCCA
>NC_061090.1:61533687-61551187 GCF_015104395.2 Macrobrachium nipponense | reverse complement strand
ACTGCAAACAAAACCTTTTATTTACGTAACAGTGAATGTCTCCATCGAGGAACACTGCTCATGGTGTGAGTGCGACGTTGTTTTGCTTGGATGTGATCGAATGGTCGTCATTGTCCTTCTGCTAAACTAACTGCTATCGCAGTGAGGCTTTTTTTTCGCGCCCGTCTGTGCAAGATCCATGGACACCAGTGTCTGTTATGGGATATATAGTTCCCACGTAGGTGGATCCACGTCCTTCAATTGCTAAAATCAAGTATGGAGTCTCCCATTCTTCAGCAAGAATTCCCGTAGGGGGGGGGGTTAGTGCTGTCAGTGCACTTCATGCGGTGCACTGTAGTCCATTGCTTAAGGTTCTTTGCAGCGTCCCTCCTTCGGTTCCCGGTCCCCCCCCCCCCCCATAGCTTGCAACCCCTTTCATTCCTCTCACTGTACCTCCGTTCATATTCTCTTTCTCCTTATCTTACTCTCCTCCAACCTCTCCCAACAGTTGATTCATAGTGCACCACTGCGACGTTTTCCTCCTGTTACACCTTCATGACCTTATTACCTTCAATTTCAGTTTCAGCGCTGAATGACGTCAAAAGGCCCACTGCTTGCCCTTTGGTATAAATTCTACATTCTATTCTATGCTAATCAGTAAGAACAGGTTTGTGGTTCTCTTCTGCAAGTCTGACTTGTACGTAGCCAAGTCTTTTCTTTTAAGGGGGGTGTCTTAGTCTCTTAGTCTTTGACTAGATTGGCTTCCATAGGGTAAGGAAACTGCCGGATCTAGCTAAGAAGGCTTCTAGACTTCCAGAAGGTAGAGAACCTGTGCTAGATCTAGTTTAGGATGCTTTTAGGCTGCCACAAGGTAGAGAAACTGTGCTAGATCTAGTTCAAGAAGCTCTAGGCTGTCACAAGTAGAGAACCTGTGCTAAATTTAGTTTAAGAGGCTCCTAGACATCCAGAAAGTAGAGAACCTGTGCGAGATCTAGTTTTAAGAGGCTTCTACGCTGTCACAAGATAGAGAACCTGTGCTAAATCTAGTTTAGGAGGCTTCTAAGGCTGCCACAAGGTAGAGAATCTTTGCTAGATCTAGTTTAAGAGTCTTCTAGTTGGCCACGCTTCTAGGCTGCCACAAGATAGAGAACCTGTGCTAGATCTAGTTTAAGAGGCTTCTAGGCTGTCATAAGATAGAGAACCTGTGCTAGATCTAGTTTAAGAGGCTTCCAGGCTGTCACAAGGTAGAGAACCTGTGCTAGATCTAGATTAAGAGACTTCTAGGCTGCCGCACATAAGTAGAGAACCTGTGTTAGATTTAGTTCAGCAGGTCTTCTAGGCTGTCATAAGGTAGAGAACCTGTGCTAGATCTAGTTTAAGAGACTTCTAGGCTGCCACAATGTAGAGAACCTGTGCTAGATTTAGTTCAGGAGGCTTCTAGGCTGTCACAAGGTAGAGAACCTGTGCTAAATTTAGTTTAAGAGACTTCTAGACTGCCACAATGTAGAGAACCTGTGCTAGATCTAGTTTAAGAGACTTCTAGGCTGTCATAAGGTAGAACCTTTTACTGGAACTAGTTAAGGAGGCTTGTAGGTTCTGTTTCTTGCTTGCGGACGACCTAGGACAAACTGTGGTGCAAGGAAACATCATTTTGCCACTGAACTAAATTCTTACAAGTTAACGCTTTTACAACAGAAATGACAGGAATAACATCTTAGATTAAATCATAAATTACAGCGAAAAACTGAGCTGCTTTCGCTACAGCTGCAAAAAACTTGAATTTCATGAATAAAATGAAGACGGAATCTCTGAGGATACTGACTGACTCATTGTGACTACGACATGACATTCATTATTCATTGAAAACCAAAGTGACCAAAGCCAGCGGCCTCGTTGAAATCTCTGCAAAAATTCTCCGAGCGTCAGCACTTAAAAAAAATGATTGACAAATTCAGCCCAACAACAAATCTCTCTTTGGCAACTGCTCAAAAATTCCCCCAAGAGGAAATTCTGCCCGAAAGAGGAAAGTTATCAACCGACGGAAGTTATGGAATGGTTGGGTTGGGGGGAGGCAGGGGGCGGGGGATAGGACGCTAGGGGGCATGCGATTCAAAACGTAGCCAGTTTCAAAATGGATTTATTTCGGAAAAGGAGAAATAGAATCTCCTTCTTCTTCTTCTTCTTCTTCTTCTTCTCCTTGGGAATTCGCTCCGCGGGATGCCACAGAGAGAGAGAGAGAGAGAGAGAGAGAGAGAGCTGTCACTCCTAGTTCTGGTTGCTTTCGGGGGGATGGGGAGAAAAATTATTCAGTGTCTTCTGGATATATATAAAGAAAAGTAGTTAATGTCCTCTGGGTATATTTAAAAAGCTATTTATTGTCCTCTGGCGACATTTGAAAAAATATTTATCGTCCTCTGGGTACATTTAAAAAACTATTTATTGTCTTCTGGATATATTTAAAAAACTGTTTATTGTCCTATCTGTACATTTAAAAAACGATTTTTTGTCCTCTGGGTATATTTCAAAACCTATTTATTGTGCTCTGGGTGTATTTAAAAAACTATATGATGCCCTCTGGGCACATGCAAGTAAAACAAGTTAATGTTCTCTGTGTTTATATAAAGAAAACTATTTAATATCCTCTGTGTATATAAGAAACTATTTAATGCCCTATGGGTATATATAGAGAAAACTATTTAATGTCCTTTGGCTATATATTAAGAAATCTAATTAATGTCCTATGGGTATATAAAAATTAAATTATTTAATGCCCTATGGGTTAATATAAAAAAGGGATATATAAAAAAAATTAGCGCCAGTGCTTTCGGTGTTAATCGTTTCAAAAACAAAAACAAAAACAGAAAGCAACTGCGTCTCTCGTAATCCGATTCGTATTATTTGCTGTTCTAAAAAAATCATTGGAACTTCATTAGTTCAGACATTTCCATTTTTGCCTAAAAAGCAATTCCCGGTTTGTGCGTAATGGAATATTATCGCAATTATTTGTTTGTTTTTTGCTTTTCTTCTTTTATTTTTCGTTTAGCTTCGTTTCCGTCAATTATTTTGTGTGGACACATTTTGCTTTGGGCGAGGTTGGAATATTTTTATGCATAATTTTTTTTTTTGTTAGGTAATGTTGAACGTTTTTGCTGCAAGTTTAAAAACAAAAATTTTGTATAGCTTTTTTTTCTTTTTCTTTTGCAGAGTTAATGGAAGTGCATGTGTTTTGCAGATGCGACCACCTGTGTACCTGGATTAAACATTTTTTTTTTTAGATAATGTTCAATGTTTTTGCAGCCATTCTAAAACATATGAACACCAGTGTAGGCTACCTGGTTGAAAAATGTTTATACATTTTCTTTCTTTCTTCTAAATAACGTTGAATGTTTTTGCAGCAATTCTAAAAGAACATTTTGAATAACCCTTGTTTTTATTTTTATTTTGCATGATGTTAACGGAAGTGCATGTGTGATGCAGATGTGAACACCTGTTCACCTTGTTGATAAATGTTTACATTTTTTTCTAATAATGTTGAATGTTTTTGCAGGGATTCTAAAAACACTATTTTAAATAGCGCCTCTTTTTTTTTTTTTTTTTTTTTCTTTCGCAGTGTTAACGGAAGTGCATGTGTGTTGCAGATGTGAACACGTGTGCATCTGGATGATTTGAAAGGTCCTCGGTTGAATTTTTGTTGATTGTGTTAAGTTGCATACGGAAATACAGTGGTTAATATAGTTAAAGTTAAAGTTAGAGTCTGGTAGTTTTTTTATGGTGTCATAGTAACTAGAAGACTATAGGATAAGGCATCTCCCAGCAGATAGTTTTTTCTTATTATTAAGTGAAACACATTTTGATTATTGTTATAGTTATTCATTTTCAAAATTGCAATGACCAGGTGGATGTAGAAACGTCGGAATCGCCCCGTGAAGCTTACTGGAAAAATTGAAGCCCAGCATAATAAAATTTATGTATGAATTTTCAATAACGGTAGAATATGATTCTCAAAAATATCCCATTGAATTCATTAATAAAGTAAAGTGAAGAAAGATAGATTTATTCATCAAATCTATTACAATTAACATGCAAACGATTCTAGAATGCCAGTGTATATATATATATATATATATATATATATATATATATATATATAATATATATATATATATATATATATATGTATATATAAAACATGGGGGAAGGACCCCCAGTATCATAAGGTAAGCGTGGACACGAAACGGAAGGCAGACCCCACACCCCATTACATCCACAGCCTCTCTCTCTCTCTCTCTCTCTCTAGCACCGACAATCTCTCTCTCTCTCTCTAGCACCGACAAACTATCTCCAAGGAATCCAGAATCTCATCTCTCTCTCTCTCATCTCCACCTCTTTCTCTCATTCTAACAGGTAATGAAAATGAGAGAGTTGCATCATAACATAACGTTTATTTACAAGGAATAACTAAATCAATTAACTAAGCAATCCAGTCTTACAGACTAACTCCAAAACCCCCTACAATGTCAAGTCACCCAAAAGTCCACACCCCACCCCTCCGGGAACTCTGTCCCCCGGCATTTCCAGATCCGTCTGTTCAAAGATACAGAACACATCACCCGGTAAGTACACACACAAGTTTAAAGACAAAGTTAATAAAATGGACATCTACAAGATATCAAACAAGCATCCCTTTGGCTAAAGTAAAGGTAACACTTACCCATTCCCAACCGGAATATCACTCACTGATAAATAAAACACTTTGGCATCTGCCATCATGGCTTCGCCTTCCTCCCCCGAATCTCTGTGCGAGTCTTCCCATAGAAGAGGCGCACACGCACATACGAAACACACAGTTCGCTAGCCCTCGCGGTTCTAGCTGCATCTAGTTTCACAAAGGCACTTTGAGAAGAGTTCATAAAACTGTCGTGCATTGACTCGACGAACTAAGCATTTTTATCTCACGCCACCCCCAGAAACTCATTGATCAGCTACTCTCAGGTCGTTACCTCTGCACTGTTCTCCACATTCCATAGGTCCACAGAGAAACGCATATTATTAATCAAAACCCTATGTCTTACAGATAGCTCGGCCGCCACCTATATACTAGCCCCCGCCCTAGCAAAATTGCTTATATAATACAAAACACTGGCCGGCTTAAAATAAAATAAGTAAAACTGCACGTCTCTGGCATTATAAAATAAAGTCTTATCACGCTTTATCTCCCAATAACACAAAACGCATTTTCTCTCATATTTTCTGCATTAGGATTCTTGAATATCCCTCTTCGCTTGTCTGCAACTAGCTGAACAGACAGCAACAGGCTATAGCAGGCTGTAGCAACTGTAGGAAGACGGAATGCCTCCCTCATCGTAGAAGACTCTCACGGCTTCTTGTAGATCCCAAAAAAAACACGCTGTAGAATTCTCTCGAACACCCATCATGGAAATACTTGCAATCACCCTGGACAACATGGCAGCAACCTCTCTTCACGGCTGGTGGACGTCTTGCTGGCGTCGGGGAACGACTTTTGGTGTGTGTGTTAGTATGTCAGTCAAGTCTTGGTCAATCTAAGAAAATTAACCCAGAACATACTACTTCTATCAAACAATGATCTCAAAAGGGCAGAATACTAACTGAATGTCTCCCAATTAACTCCCTTTAATATGACTACTAAAATGACAAGTCATTATCACAACTCTCTAAGAAAAAAAAACATCAAGTTCTCCAACTCAATTCTCCAAACTCGCACATCAGCACACACACAACTCAGAAATCACAGCAACTCCACGGAATTCTGCACTCACATTTCGAACTCGAATGTGCTCACAAGAGAAAAAAAAAGAAGACAAAATCGTAATAAGCCCAAGAAAAAAAAGAAAGTATCTCGTAACATACCCAGACCAAAAAAATATTCTCTCAAGTTCTGACATTTAAACAACCCACAAAATCAGTAAAAATCTCCAACTTTTAACAGCAAAAACCCCTTTACTGCCTCAATAACTAATCACAATGAGACTTAATGTCAAACTCCCATTACTTAAGTAACAACCCCAGAAAAATCACATCTCCCGGTAAAATCAAATCTCCCGTCCAAAAAAGAAATGCTACTTAAGCTCAATCCCCAAATCATATCTCTCAAAGGAAAAGGAAGAAAAATAAACAATAAAAAAAAAAGGATAATCAGTAAGTAGATTTCCCCAATCACAAAAATACATAAATAATGTATAATATGCATAACTCCCGCATTTTTCCCAAGAAATGCTCCGGAATTTGCCAGAAAGCAAACTCTTACACATGCGCTTTCGTGAAATGCTATAGCCAACATTCCAGATATTGCAAAAAAATTCTGATCTGTCACCATCAGAGGAAAAGAATCAGCACACGCTCAGCACACGGCTCATCACATCGCCTGTCAGCAGAAAAATCGCCTGCGGACGCATGCTCAAACAACAGCGCAAAAATTGTCTAGTCAGACACATAAGTTTGGAAACTCATGATTCTCAAGAAAAAAAAAGGTCTAACTGACACATTTCACAGAATTAACTCCAGGATATGACTAATGTGTTCAAAAATTTGTCTCGAAGACTTATTCTCTCAACATGACTTTGCCGAAATTATATTTCTCCAAGAATAACACACTTGTGAACACAAAAAAATGCACACACATCTCCAAATGACTCGTAATGCAGTAATGCCACTTCTCTCTAAATAGTCACGAAATCAAAAAAGAGAACCACAGAAATCTCCTCTTGACTCGAAAAAAAACTCCCATAACCACAAAAAAAAAAAGGGTCACCCGCCCAAGATTAATTCCAACTCCATTATGAGACACCATATTAATAATAAACACCACTCCGGTTATAAAAATATTTCCTCCATTTGTTAATAACCAACCCCCCCCCTTATATTATTCTCTTATTTCTTCCAATAGCCACATGTCAATAAAAAAAAAAGGACACCACTCCAGGAATAGAGAATAATCACCCTCTATTTCGGCTACAAAAATATTTACCTCTATTTCCCCAATAACTCCATGTGGAACAAAACAAGGCTCCAAAAAATATATCTCCAAAAAATGTGCACTCAAGGCAACTAACTCACATACTCACAAATATTGCCCCATAATCTCCAAATATGTCTCCATTTGCAACAAAGATGGCTGCAAAATAATTGAACTAAACATAGCTCATACCACATTGGCAAATATCAAAAATGGCCAAAAATATCCATCTCCCATATATTATATCTCAAATATAACTCCAAAATAATATATACCTCCAATTATCTCTCCAAAATAATATACCTCAATTATATCTCAATTCTAACTCCAATTCTCCAGAGAATAACTCAATGTTATAGTAAAAAACTATAAAAACAAAAACCTCTCTCCATTTAGCATAACTGCTAAAAAAAAGGGCAAAAAAACTCGGCAAATAAAACTGTCTAGAAAATTCTAGAAGAAATTACCCATGTGTCACAAGTCATTATAACAGATCTCCAAACTCACAGTGTCTTAGCCAAGACTTCTCCATATGCACTACGACATAGCCATTTAGAAAACTTAACCAAGTTTCCCTATCTCTCACAAAGTTGTCACCAAATACAACTAATGTATTGTGCAAGAAAACTCACAATTTCTGGAACACAAATATCCAGAGAAGAAATGTAGTGCCATTACGTATGCATTCAAAACATGCAAAAACATTCTCCCATATATTTCTCTATAGCATCAAATAGCTAAAACACAAACACGTTCCCGAACAATGACTCTAAGTCATGAACTGAGACATTAAAAAATATCCACACTAACTGGAGAGAAAAAAAAAAAAATAAATTCAAATTCACCCTTGGTAAATATAAAAACTTGTGTCAGCGATGGCTAATTTCCAAAAAAAGAGAAAAGAAAAAATCAACGGCACACTAACTAATCTCCCATAACTCACTAAATGTCAAGCAATTATCTGCTGAACTCACATAAAAAAAAAGAAAAAAAAAAAACTAAAATAATGTGTTGTTAGTTCTTCCCATAATCAAAAAAAGATCTCACCTCCCTTGACAGCATTAAAAAAAAAAACACCCACGTATTAGTATATAAAAAACAGTATCAGAAAATATCACTATCACAAAATCACCAAAAAAAAAATTGCTATCCTCAAATCATTAGTATCAGTACAAAAAATATCACCAATGTTAATGCTTGTGGTCCATTCTCCAAAAATTCAGCATAAAATTCAGCAAAAAGTTCAGCAAGATTCCACACAATTCACCAAGATTCAATCAGATTCATCAAGATTCAGCAAAACTCAACAATTAATTAACACAAGACTTCTCCCATTAATTCATTGTAATAATTCTCCTTTAATAATTATCTGTAATAATTATCAACTAATCTCCCATGAAATTATCTCAAATCTCTGTTTCGTAAAACAATTTCTTTTCTCCCGTAATGATAATTATACTTAGGCAAACCTCCCGTGACACATCTCAAGTATAATATTATTAATTATAATAATAACTAATAACTCTCCCATAAGCAAAAAGAATTTTCAAGTAAAGGTGAAATTCAAATAGCATACAACAGTATTGCTGAATCCTATGACATACAATTTCTCCAGTATGCCACACCATGACATAACACCATTGCCACACAACACAGATACAACACCAATCATCGGCATTTACAAAGTAATTTCTCCAACACAATAAAAAAAAAATAATCTGTGTATCCCCCTTATATTTGGGTGTCTTTCAAGGCACAACGAAACATATAACACACCCGTGCATGTTAACTACTTTTTCCCCCCTCATTTTCAGAAAAGAAAAAATCTCTTTCTAAAAAAAAAGACTCCACGGGCATTTCACTTCATCAACTAATCAATCAGCTGAACATCTTAGCATTCAATGTCAAGGCCAGACCCATACCCAACACAAAGAAAAAAAAAAGGAAAAGGGGAGTTCACCCACACTGAGAAAAAAAAAAAAAAATTTCTCCCCCCCGTGAGAACAACCCCTCAGTCGAGCGGCAGAAACAGCCCCCCGAGGTATACACAGCAGTATCCCCATCTCCCCTTGAACAGTGTCCTGAGGACCCCTTCCCAAGATATACACTAGTACCCATCCCTGCACTATCTCTCGAGGGAGGCTAGTGGTACCCTCACAATACCCTCCCTCGAGGCAGGGCCATACTCCCTTGCAATGTGCTGAGCCCGTAAAATTGTGGCCGCTCTGTGTCTCTAAGCCAGATATGATTATCCAAGCACAATTCACATGCATAGAAAAAATACACTCCTATGTTTTTAAACAAAGACGAATGCATACGTCTATTAACTTACAAAACACGTGCAAATAAAGAAAACACGTTCACTTATGGGGCAAAGACAAGAAAAATTATTGACCTCTTGAACCAATCCCATTTCCCTGAAATATTAAACAAAAACCCACTCCTTCAAAACAATAGTTTAACACTCAACCACTCCATAATGGAAAAAAAAGAACTCGAAATTCTTCGTAAAACGCGGCAGTGGTATATGTATTAAACACAACACCCACACGGGTATCTCGGAACACTCTCGTCATTGCACAAGCAAAAGTCACACTGGGTGCGCTCACTGCTTCTGGCTGACTCCCTGGGAAAAATGCTGAGTCCCATAAAAATCCTTCCCTCCCTTTAGCACAGTTAACAGACAGATATTTTCTCATTTTTTCTCACTAAGTAACTGAAAACTAAACAGTTTTAAACGATTTTCCACAATTCCACAAAAGCTTTGTCGTTCGAAAACTATCGCTAAGTCACGACCCCTTTTTATTTTCTAACTGGCCACCCACCCTCCTCTACATTGGCGTTCCTAGGCATAGAAAAAGCAAGAAAACTTTTATATCCCATCTTTAACCGTCCTGCCACCACTATAAACATGGGGGAAGGACCCCCAGTATTCATAAGGTAAGCGTGGACACGAAACGGAAGGCAGACCCCACACCCCATTCCACATACACAGCCTCCATCTCTCTCTCTCTCTCTCTCTCTCTAGCACCGACAATCTCTCTCTCTTTCTCTAGCACCGACAATCTCTCTCTCTCTCTCTAGCACCGACAATCTATCTCCAAGGAATCCAGTAATCTCTCTCTCTCTCTCTCCACCTCTTTCTCTCCATTCTAACAGGTAATGAAAATGAGAGAGTTGCATCATAACATAAACGTTTATTTACAAGAATAACTAAATCAATTAACTAAGCATCCAGTCTTACAGACTAACTCAAAACTACAATGTCAAGTCACCCAAAAGTCCACACCCCTCCGGGAACTCTGTCCCCCGGCATTTCCAGATCCGTCTGTTCAAAGATACAGAACACATCCCGGTAAGTACACACACAAGTTTAAAGACAAAGTTAATAAAATGGAACATCTTACAAGATATCAAACAAGCCATCCCTTTGGCTAAAGTAAAGGTAACACTTACCCATTCCCAACCAGAATATCACTCACGTGATAAAAAAATAAAAACACTTTGGCATCTGCCATCATGGGCTTCGCCTTCCTCCCCCGAATCTCTGTGCGAGTCTTCCCATAGACTTGGCTAGTGATACATTATGAATAGAAGAGGCGCACACGCACATACGAACACACAGTTCGCTAGCGCTCGCGGTTCTAGCTGCATCTAGTTTCACAAAGGCACTTTGAGAAGAGTTCATAAAACTGTCGTGCATTGACTCGACGAACTAAGCATTTTTATCTCACGCCACCCCAGAAACTCATTGATCAGCTACTCTCAGGTCGTTACCTCTGCACTGTTCTCCACATTCCATAGGTCACAGAGAACGCATATTATTAATCAAAAACCCCTATGTCTTACATATATATATACATAATATATATATATATATTATATTATATATATATATATATATATATATATATATTTATATGTAAAACATTACAACCTGGCCGTGAAGTTTACTGACGAAATAGAATGAAGCAACAAAAGTCCATGAATATAAATTTGGGGGAAACTGAGCACTCGCTTCCACAGGACATCTGCCCTGAACTGCAGGCTAACAAAATTAAAAACATCCCGAACTACAAATCCCAATTTCCTATAGCGACTGCATTAATCGATTCTAACTCCCCCCCCTCCCCCGCCGGCCAACCCCCTGCTCCTCCGGACCTTTGCCATGTAATGCATGAATTTTCCGCACCGGCGAAATGCAAGGAATGCCTAAAATAAATGAAATAATAATGAAAAAACAAAAATAAAAAAGGATTCGCGTGGTATAGATTAAATAAATTCCAATTGCTATGGACCTATGGAAAGACATTTATAGAATTTGGTAAGTCTGCTCTTTATTTTTACATATTCATGTCTTTTCTAATTTCATTCTCCACTTCGGCCTCGTATTGCAGTTTTGGAGTATTGTTCCGTGTTGCAAAGCTTTCTCCAATGAGCGTGACTTGTTATAGTCCAAATAGGAGGCAGAATATATATATATATATATATATATATATATATATATATATATATATATATATATATATATATATATATATTATATACATTATAAATTTTCGTATATAGCTTTCTGGACCTGACTACTGTAACCACCTAAGGTCCCTAGTTAGAATTTAATTGTTTGCAATCTGTTCATTAATTGTTATCATTTTTTATGTTTCTTAACCACTATCCTCAAAATTATTACAGTCATTATCATGAATACTATTTGTATACTTCTTCAGGGACTATGTGGATATTGACGATTTATCATTTTTCATCATGTATCTAGATTGTGTATGTTATTGTCTTTACTTTGTATATAACATGTCTGTGGCCTTGAGCTGAAATGAGATTTGTGTTATTATTATTATATATATATATATATATATATATATATATATATATATATATATATGGTATATATTATTTATATATAAGAGTCTATCACATTACCGTGATTCATATACATATATCGAACTACAAATGTCCTTTAATATCTAATTCACTCTACCTCGGAATTAATATATTTTCAGAATGCTTAACCGAGGAGGAATTTATTAAGCGGGTGGTTTAAGGCTTCACTGTCAGTCCTGGAATTGGGAGGTCGCTGGTTCGCGCCTGTCGATCGCCAATTCTATTATCGCTTAATAAATTCCCCCTCCGGTTAAGCATATAAGAAAATATATTAATTCCGAGGTATATATGTATATATATATATACATATATATATATATACATATATAAATATATATATATATATAGTGTGTATATTATATATATATATATATAATATATATATATATATATATATATACTGTGTGACCTGCTGGGCAGTAGACTGCGAGTAATCCGCTCTATAAAATGCGGCAAAGCTCTTTCAACGAATGTTTATCCTAGGGCATAACCCTACTTTCATTGCCGAATAATTTCAATGTACTCAACGTCATAAGGAGTAAAACAAACTCTTCTCGCTCTTTAAAAAAATAAAATAAAATAAAAATAAAAAAGGAAGTAAAACCTCTTCAGAATCCTCCCTTTCTTTCCCCATTCCCTGGGGTAGAAGAAGAATCACGCTGCAACAGCTCAAGCTCTTCCCCTCCCCCCAAAATACCCCCCAAGAACGACAAGCTCTCTTTCTCTCTCTCTCTCTCTCCCTCTCTCTCTCTCTCTTCGGAGTATAGGATGACCTGACCGACCTCCTCCTCCTCTTCATTCTCCTCTTCCCATCCCGTTTAGCTCAAACGCTCCAGCCGAAGAGGGCCAACAATGGAGCCCTATTTTTTTTTCCCCTCGAAGCCTGTGAGATAGACTCGTCGCCTCCCATCGGGTCTTTTGCCTCTTTGCTTAGGTATTCATAGGTTGTAGGGCCAACGATGCACGAGTGATGGGATTCCCCCTTCCATATCGTTTTTCTGTTTTTCTGATTCTCATTTTCCCCCTCTTCTTCTTCTTCTTCAAAAGATTTCAAGTTTGGAAAAAAGGGGGAGGAGACAAAGAAAGCTACTGCCTTTTGTTTTTTAGACCTACTTCAAAGATGTGTCTGTTGTTTCTGATGTGGGATTTAAGTTTTCACGTCTATTTTATTAATTTTGTCAGGAATGAAGGCAAAGAATTTTAGTGATGCATAAAGGTACATAGACTTATATGAGAGAGAGAGAGAGAGAGAGAGAGAGAGAGAGAGAGAGAGATTTTAGATGGGGATTTACGTCTTTTTTTTTTATTAATTCAGGATGAAGGAAGAGAATCGAAGTATCTTAGTGATGCATAATGACATATAGATCTATTTGAGAGAGAGAGAGAGAGAGAGAGAGAGAGAGAGAGAAGAAGAAGGAAATAGCCGGGGTAAGGATTGGGAAAGATAAACCAGCTATTCAAAGACAGACAGACAGGCAGACACTGAGAAGTAAGAGAAGAACAGAAAGAGAGCAATCAGATGCCAAGATAAGAAAAAATTCCATTCTAGGAAAGAGATACAAAGAGGGTGATTGGAATAAAGGAGAGAAGAAGAGAAAATCCAAAAGAGAAGCGACTGTGAAAGAGAGCCATTCTTTTCATATACTTACGAAGAGATAAAAGATGAGAGATAAGATTGAATAAAAAAAAAAAAAAAAAAACAAAAAAAAAAAAAACTTACAAGTAGCGAGAGATAAGAAGGTGAGGGGTAAGAGAGTTTACTTACATTCTCATAAAAAAGAGAAAAAGTCTCACAGTACGACTTTGGAGGGAATTAGAGAGAAAGAGAGGCAGGTTTGGCAGGTGCAAAGAGAGAAAAAAGAGCGAGGAAATAAAATAAAAAGATCTTCCAACCAGTTTAAAAAAAAAAAGTGCGGTACAAAGCCTCAATGTAACCCAACCCAATCGTACTTCGACACACGGACAACTCAAGACTATTAGCGTTCCGTGTTAGAAGCGTTGGATCTGGTCTCATGTAATTACCGGCGCTTCCCTTCTCTCTCTCTCTCTCTCTCATCTCTCTCTCTCTCTCTCTCTCTCCCCTCAAGGAATAGAATCTTCTGGCGACGATTATTGGGCAACTTGATGCCAACTGTCGAGGAGCGATGATTTGGTGTTTGTCAGTGCCCTTGTATGTATATATGTATGATGTATACACGTACACACACACACACATTATATATATATATATATATATATATATATATAATATATATATGTATGTTTATGTGTATGTATGCATATATATATATATATATATATATATATATATATATTATTTGTGTATCTTTATTATTGTAGAAGCATACGCATATGTTTAGAGAATATTTTCTTTGCAATCATTCGTATACTATAAACACTCTTGCGCTGTGCACGTACGTATATAGGTACACATGCGTATGTATAAAAATACCTCACATTTGCTGGAAGTCGTTTCAGAATAGTTTCTGTAAATATTTGTGGATTTAACTCTGTATTTCTCACAGAACAGATTCCATTTTGCTGCTTCTTTGTCTCTCCCATTGAGAATCCGAACTAGTTTTTGTCCCCTTTTTCCGATTTGCCTTTGCACAAGTTAATGGCTCTGGTCTGCTTTAGATAAAAGGCAAGAGCGCTTGAAAAGGCGCCTTTTTTTTTTTTTGTTTTTTTTTTTTGGTTACTTTTTTTATCCGAACCGTTTTAAACCAGCAAAATAAAGTTGCTTTTGCAATCACAGAATACAGTTTATTTTTTTTGTTTTCGCAACAAGGGAGTAAACTTCAACTCATAACACCGTTTGCCACTTCTCATTCATTAAATGAGGAGATATGGCACCGCGGAGAAGAGTTTTCAGTACTAAAACTGCTTTTCGAAAGTTTCCTTAAAGGCCGATGGGACTGGCAAACTAATGCCCTCCCCTTTTCTTACGAAGGCTCGAAGAAATGAGGAAAAGGAAAAGAAAGAGGAAAAATCGATGGATTAAAGTTCGGTTCATAACTGGTTCCGCCACATCTCATTCATGAAATGAGAAGTGGCAACGCGGGGAAGAGTCTCAGAAGAACTGGTTTTCAAGTCTTTTTCAGAGGCCGACGGGAATGGCTTCCTTATGCCATTTTCTAGCCCAGGCTCCAAGAAATAGGAAAAAGGGAAAAGGAGAGAAAGATTTTGTCTTTGAATGGAAAGAATTAGAAGGATAGTTATGAAGAGCAAAAGTTACAAAAGCGGAAAGGGACTACCTAAGCCTTGACTGTAGAAAGAAAGTAACACTGACCAAAATAATACCTACAGAAAAAAGAGGACAGAAGCCACTTGGGGGAGGAATGACAAAGTACAAGGTAGAAAAGCAGTCAATACTCGGTGCACTGTAGGCGCTGCCAAAGGTTCTCTGCAGCGTCCCTTCGTCCCCTACCTGCAATCCTTCATTCGTTTTACTGTACCTCCGTTCATATTCTCTTTCTTCATTCTTAGTTTCCACCCTCCTCTAACAATTGGGTCTTACGGCAACTGCGGGGTTTTCCTCTTGTTACACCTTTTAAACCTTTTTATTCTCAATTTCTCTTTCGGTGTTAAATGAACTCATAGGTCCCAATAGTAGGCCTTTAGCCTAAACTGTATACATTCCATTTCCACGAATAAAGAAATCGGATATAAATGATTCATTATGTAAAGACTGTAACGTGGAATGTAAATGAATACAAATTAAATAAATGAACTCATCCATTGAAGCAGACGAGTCTTGACCCCCAATCAAGCGGTGCCAAGTAAACAAAATCGATCAAGTAACGGATCGGAATGAGCCTGGACCCTTTTCCTGAGGTTCTCTCCGAAGACTTAAAGACTGAAGCCTTCTAATTAAGGGCGACAAAGTCCTCCACCAACTTACCCTCTGAATTATAATCAAGTTTATATTCTCTGTTGGGTTCGTTGAGGGGGGGGGAGGATCTCTCTCTCTCTCTCTCTCTCTCTCTCTCTCTCTCTCTCGTGACTTGACGTAAAGGTGGCGTACTCTTAAAGGTTGGCGTTTGGAGTCCTTTCAGGATAATAGTGATAGAGATTAGGATTTCTTCTGTTCGTTTTCTTCTCTCATTTTGTGAGTGAATTGATCTATGTCTCACTCCGTTTATATATATGATTAGTTTGTATGTACAAGGAATCCAGATTTATACAGAAGAAAATAGATACATTTTTTACCTCATTTTCTAGTCGTCTATCGGGATCGATTTGTGCGTACAAAGCTCTCTCTCTCTCTCTCTCTCCTCTCTCTCTCTCTCTATATATATATATATATATATATATATATATATATATATATATATATATATAATCCTCCCCCACCTCCTCTCGTCTCTTCCTCTTTTAAATATAGCACGTTGAACTGAAACTGACAAATCTCTCACTCTCTCCCTCTCACTCAAATAATTATCATGTTGAGTTCATTCTAACCAATCTCTTCTTCTCCTCTTTCCTCCTCCTCTCTCTCTCTCCTCTCTCTCTCTCTCTCTCTCCTCTCTCTCCATTAATAAACAGAAGACCACATTCCTGTCCTCAACTTTTCTGTATATTGCCAGACTTATACGAGTCGTTCCTTGCATGAACTTTTCCAATCTCATCTGCATTCTTTTCATCAGATGGTTTTCATCCCTCCCACTGACAGGCTACGGAATTCCGGCGGTCTCTTCCATCATTGATATCATCTGTAACAGGAAAGGTTATTAATCTGATTTTTCCAGGAGTACAGAGGTTTATTGAAATGAGAGAACTTGTATAGATAATATGAGTAACAACGAATTTGCAAAGATTATTAAATCATTTTTGTGTAACTTTCGTGACACGTCAGGCACTGAAACATTATAAGGGCTCAGGAATCTTGCCACTTTTTGGAAAACACACACGTACACACAAACGCACGCGCACACAACACACCCACACACCCACACACACACAGATTGGGAATACGTGCAAATGTTTCATATCAGAGACTGAATATCCCATATGAGGGGGAGATGGTTATTGGCTGCAACCCTCGACAGCGGCAGAAGATTCTCTTTCGTAAGAACATAGAGAGAGAGAGAGATAGAGAGAGCAGCTTCGCAAATTAGATGAGACAAACTCAACAGTCCTAACACGGAATGCTAATGGTCTCAGGTATGTCCATCTGTCAGACCGAGATTAGGTCGTTAACACGAAGTTGGTCTGTTAGAGCCAGTACAAATTTGTTTACATTTTTGGGAGTCGAGGGCGGAGTGAGGGGGCTATTTGGATGTCCTGTCAACTCTCTCTCTCTCTGTAGTAACATGGTGGCCTCTTATCTCTTTCTTCTTTGTCTTACTCTTAGTGAAGGGATATGTCTCACACTCCCTACCTCCTGTCTTGCTTCAAAGATCTCTCTCTCTCTCTCTCTCTCTCTCTCTCTCTCTTCCTCCTCCTCCTCCTCATATTTCTTCTTCTTAGTAAATGGATATGTTCTCACATGGATATGACTCTCACATTCCCTATCTCTTATGTTGCTTCAAAGATCTCTCTCTCTCTCTCTCTCTCCTCTCTCTCTGTCTTCTTCTTCTTAGTAATGCATACGTCTCTGACACTCTCTGTCTCCTCCTTACTTCATAG
>NC_061090.1:61514430-61533187 GCF_015104395.2 Macrobrachium nipponense | reverse complement strand
CCTTTTATTAAGTCACAGCTACTTCCCAAAAAGCCAAGAAAATAAGAATTAAGGATTCCATCCCAGTTCATCTTGCAAATTTACTTAACGAGCTGCTAAACTTTCCAGTGTAATGGAGTTTTTGTAAAAGTTTCTCGTCGCTGTAATGAAATTTGTAGAGCGGAGAATGCTCCTTTTTTTTCTTTTTTTTTTTACCATGAAATAGTCTGGACTCATTTTAACTAGAGCTGTGTGTATGTATCTAACTGTTAATCATTCTTTTCTTGGGAACGTTTTTTGATTAAAGGGAGGATCGATCGTGTGGTGTCAAGGAAATATTAAACAGTGTAAAAGAGAACAAATGCCCTTTTCTTTCCCCCCCCCCAAAAAAAAAAAAAAAATAAAAAAAACTCTATAACTTGACTGCAATTTGCAATAGACAAAAACGAACGTTTCGTAAAGAACAGAGATCACAGTCTTCATTACTTTAGGAAGGGGGAAGTGCAGTTGTGCTGTACGATCTGAAAGTAAAAGTAAACAAGTTAAAAATGCGTCGAAGTTTCTTCGGCGCTTTCGAGTTTTCTGTACTGCATATAATGAACGCCACCGAAAATATAGATCTATCTTTCGGTGGTCTCGGTATAATGCTGTATGAGCTGCAGCCCATGAAACTTTCAGCTTGTGTTGTTAATACTTATAGCGGTGCCAGACGCACGATCATGGCTAACTTTAACCTTACATAAAATAAAAACTACTGAGGCTAGAAGGCTGCAAGTTGGTATGCTTAATAACTGGAGGGTGGATGATCAACATGCCAATGTGCAGCCCTCTAGCCTCAGCAGTTTTTAAGATCAGAGGTCGGGCAGAAAAAGTGCGGACGGACGGACAAACAGCCATCACAATAGCTTCCTTTTACAAAAAACTAAAAAAGGAGAAAATTTTGGGGTCCTAAAATTGGAGCGAAGGGAAAACTATGTTGGATAACCTGACGGTTAAGGCACAGAGGAGAATCTTCAAGAGGTTTTATGAAAGTGTCACCTGGTTGTAGTCACTTTTTACAAAAGAATATTAATATTCACAATTAAAGTTGGTAAACGACACTAGAGGATGTTTCCAAAGAAGGAAATCTCCTTTAGGAAGGGAATGTTGCAGCATGAAAAGTATCAGAAGCATTAAAAGGAAATGCAAGAGCAACGAAAACAACAAGGGCCTCAGTGGCGTGGTCGGTATGGTGTTGGCGTGCCACACCTCGTTGGCCGCGAGTTCGATTCTTGGGCATTCCATTGAGGTGTGAGTGATGTGTATTTCTGGTGATGGAAGTCCACCCTCGACGTGGTTCGGGAGTCACGTAAAGCCGTTGGTCCCGTTGCTGAATTACTACTGGTTCCTTGCAAAGTAAGCACACCATACAAACAAACACGCAAACAAACAAACGAAAACAACAGAGATGGAAGCCAAAGAAGCAGAAAAATGATCGTATTAGTCCAAAAGCAACGTCAAAGAGAGCAGCTCTGTACCTGCTGAAAAACCAAGAGAAACAGAAGCAGAAGTGACAAAACTTGCGGAAGGAGCATCACCAAAAGCAGTCGAATAGACAGCAGGAAGAAAGATTGCAAGGAGTAGCAGAATCATTAGGAAGAAAAGCGATAAATGCTATAAGGAAGAGTATGATCAGCAGAAGCAGATGAAGCAGGTGTCACCAGCTACACGGAAAGCAGCAGAGACAATATAGAAGCAAAAGCAGCAGCAGAAAGCAACAAAAGAAGCAAGTAAAAGCAGGAACATTAGCAGAGGTATCTTTGAGTTAATGAAAACACCGCATAATTTACATCCCATTATCTGAAAGAGGTGGACCGGCTATCTTCATGAATGCAGGTCAAGAAGACCAAAATAAATAAATAAATAAATAAATATATAAAATCCTTGATTCCATAACATGACTTGCCGTGCTTAAAAAAGAACAAAAACAAAAAAAATCTCGAGGGAAAACCTTCAAGCACCATGTGCCATGTGGTAAAAGGATGTTATTCGACAAAACGAAACGGAAGTATCTTATACTGAGGACATTAAGAATATTGCGGGTCAAGAATACAATGTATAAAAAAAACTCATCGCTATTCTAAGATTAAAAGTTATAAAAATATCTCGGGGAAAACCTTCAAGCACTTTAATGAAGAAAGGGTGTTATTTGACGCAACTGAGGACATTAAGTAGACTGCAGGTCAGGAATACAAAATAAGATTTCTAAAAAATCGTTGATTTCTTAAGACCATTGACTTACTTAAGAGTATAAAAAAGAACTCAAAGAGGAAATGCTTCAAGCACTTTATGGAAAAAGGATGTTAAATAACATCACGAAGCGAAATTATCTTTCACCGAGGGCATTAGGGAAACTTAAAAACACGGTTAATGATACTCGCGTGTCTATAATTGCAGCGGGGTCACACGAGAGTCCACAACGAAAATCTTCATAAATCTCGATTAGTGATAATCATGATATGTATAAATATGTGGGAAAATAATTTCGGTGTTATTTGTTTATTGTAGCGCGGAAAAATCATGGGATATGATGGGATATTAACGCAGCGTGGGTATTTCGTCATTTCGATGGCAATAACTGTTTCCAGAACTTCAGCGTTCCATAACTTAAAACAAATAGTTTTTGAGTGTTGTGTAACTGATAGCATTGGAGCCTGCTTTTAACATTCGCTCCCCCTTAATCCCCATCCCCCTCCCCCCAACCCCCTCCCCCAACTTACCCCTTCTCCATCCCCCTTACCGCTTCCCCTCCCGCAAAAATGCAGCGGTATTGTTTGAAAAGGGAACAAACTGTCACTTGTCAACTGGAAAAAGGGGATGATGGAGACTCGGAATTAAACTTGTAAAGAGGAAAAACAAAAGAGGGGAACAACTGGAACACTCCCGGGGGAAAAAGGGGAGATTTTGGAGGATTTCTTTGTTTCAGGCAGTTTGCTTTCGAGGAAAATAAATTAGGTGTTGATAGACAATATCTTATCTACAACTTGTTCAAAGAGGCCAAGGAAAGTTTTGATGGTATTTTCTTATTTATTTTTTTAAGGTACATTTTGCTAAAATAAAACACTTGGAGCTGGTTTTTAAAATAAAAAGATATTTTCATGTTTTTTAAGTAGATTTTGTTAAAAAGATGCTAAGAAAAGTTTATTGTTTTTTTTTTTTTGGTACATTTTGCTAAAAGAAAATCTTGGAACAGGTTTTTAAAATAAAAAGATATTTTCTTGTCGTTTTTGGTAGATTTTGTTAAAAGACTTGGGGCAGATAGGCAAGTAAATCTATGCAACTTGTTCAAAGAGGCCAAGAAAAGTTTCATGTTGTTTTCTAAGTAAATTTTGCTAAAAAAAATTGGAACTGGTTTTTAAAATAAAAATATATTTTCATTTTTTTTATAGGTAGAGTTTGTTAAAAGAATTGGGGCAGATAGGCAAGTAAATGTATGCAACTTGCTAAAAAGTTGCCAAGGAGAGTTTCATGTTTTTTTTTAGGTACATTTTGCTAAAAAAAAAATCTTGGAGCAGGTTTTTTAGAATAAAAAGATAGTTTCATGTTTTTCTTTTTTTGGGGGGGGCGGTTAGATTTTATTAAAAGACTTGGGGCAGATAGGCAAGTAAATGTATGCAACTTGTTCAAAAGATGATAAGGAAACTTTCATATTTTTTTTAAGTACATTTTGCTATAAATAAATCTTGGAGCAAGTTTTTTTTTAGAATAAAAAGATATTTTCATTTTTTTAGGTAGATTTTGTCAAAAGACTTGGGGCAGAAAGGCAAGAACTTGTATGCAACTTGTTATAAAGATGCCAAGGAGTGTTTCACGTTTTTTGTCCTTTTTTTAGGTACATCTTGCTAAAAAAAAAATCTTGGAGCAAGTTTTTTTTTTTAACAAAAAGATATCTTCATGTTTTTTTTTTGTTTTTTTTTGAGGGGGGGTAGATTTTATTAAAAGACTTGGGGCAGATAGGCAAGTAAATGTATGCAACTTGTTAAGATGACAAGGAAACTTTCATGTCTTTTTGTTTTAGGTGTGCTTTGTTAAGCCAAAAACCTTGGAGCAAACAGGCAAAAACATATGTAGAATTTGTTAAGAAGAAAGTAAAGATATTTTACTTTTTTAAGGTACGTGTTATTAAAGAATTTCGAACAGATAGGCAAGGCTATGTCTGTAGCTTTTTTAAAAAGAAGGCAAAGAGATGTTCCATTACATTTTTACGCATGCTGTTAAGAAATCTTATTGGTAACATGTTAAATAGAATGGAGGATTTTGCACTTTATAAAGTTCACTTTTTAAAATCATAAATTTAACAGCAGTCAAGAACAAGAACACAACTTGTTGAAATTTCAAATTGGTAAAAATAAAGAAAAAAGAAAATACTAAGTAATTAACCTAATAAAATTTGTTAACCTACTTTAACACAGATAGGCAAAAGTGCACGATCACCTTAACAATTCAACTTAATAAAAATGTTAAAAAATGTTGAAAATGGAAAAATGCCTCCATTTTGTTAGAGAAAAAGGTTGAAAATGGAAAAATGCCTCCATTTTGTTAGAGACTGAAAATAAGCATATATATGCGTGAGAATGTATGACTTTATGTCGAATGAAAATTATATACATATGCAAGATTGTGTAGCCTTTCTCCAGGGATTCATAAACAATTTGCTAAATCCGCATAGGCAAATTTATGTATGCAACTCATTGAAATAATCTGTCTTGAACAGGCAAAAATATGTTTGGAAAAACACACACAAAACAATGTAAAGAAAAATGGCTTCATTGTGAAATGGTACAGAAATACGATTGCTTTTATTTATTTATTTATTTTTTATTCGTAAGCGTAAGATGTCTGATAATAGACTCTGCAATATTTCATTAGTAACTATTTTTCGCATGGAAACTAGTCGCCTAGAAATAATCGTTTTAATGCCGTCTCTGTTCCTTGTGACTTAAACGGTCTATAACAAGTATAATGATGCCAATTTTCCCTTGGTGCAAATGGCTGGAATTGCAAACAGAAGCCGTTCTCAGTTTCAGTGTTTCAACGGTTATGAAGCCTTTCAAGTTAAATTCCTATAAAAGTTGCGTTTTTATTACTGCAGAAATTGGTAAGAGTCAATTGCCAAGCTCTCGTGACGCCAGGTGAATTTAATCGACAAAACAATGACGCCTATTTCACTGGCGAACATCCCCCACCCCCCAAAACTTCTGAAATTATACACCTTTGGATGGCTTTGTCTGTCCGCCCTCAGATCTTTAAAACTACTGAGGCTAGAGGGCTGCAAATTGGTATGTTGATCATCCACCCTCCAATCATCAAACATGTCAAATTTCAACCCTGTAGTATCAGTAGTGTTTATTCTATTTAAGGGTAATCTTAGCCATGATCGTTCGTCTGGCACCGCCGAGTCCAATTCCGGAGGCGTCGACTTCACTTGACCGCATCTGAGGAGTGTAACTGAGCGCTTCTAGGTCGTAGCTGAGAGTTTCATACCGCAGCACATCGAGAGTTTCATACATCATATAAACGCTGTACAGAAAACTCGAATGGCATTTTTTACTTGTTAATTTTCCATTTTTTTTTTACTTTTATTTTATGAGTGATTATTTCCTCCCTTCCCCTCTCCGTAGGGGTTAAGTGCCGTCAGTACACCTCACGTGGTGAGCCTTATGTTGATGTCGAGCTCATGCAAGAGAGTGTTATTTTATCCCTTTCTTTCCTTAAAAGGTTTGTTCTTCCAGCAAGATTTGGTCTGCAATGAAAGCATTTCACTCTGAGGGTTTGGATGGAATGTGTATGATGAAAAAAATAAAAAACGGTAATTTTTTAGTTGATATTAATTTTGTCCTCTCGTGGGTTCCAACCAGCGCCCAGCAGACAGAGGAGAAATCAGGACTTCAGTGACGTTATCCTGATTTCTCCTCTGTCCGCTAGGCGTTGGTTCGAACCCACGAGAGAACGAAATTATTATTAACTGAAAAAAAAAAAAAAAAACTTTTAATGAAGTTAACAGCTGCAACTGAATTCATTAAGCGCGGAAATGCTGGTATTGAAATAGACCGTCTCTTACAATACAAAAATAATAAGGCATGATCCGACCTCCAGCTTACTCGGCATAAGTTGTAAACATCATATTCCCAAATTAACGTAGATAGTAGTTTCTTTGATTTGAGGATTCACCAGCAGTCAAGCTTTGGTTGTTTGCAAACTAATTATCACTTTGAGAAAGATACTTTTCTTCAGACAAACTTACGATTTGTAGGCATGGCATGAAATTTGGTCAGAAATTTCAAAGTTTGCAATCATAAAGTTTTTGAAAAATGGTCATTTAATTGACAACAAACAAAAGAATGAACATAAGTAAAATAACAAATCCTTCGGGCAAGCATTGTGAGAGCTAATAATCAGCTTAGTGGTCTGGTAAAACTATTTTAATAATAATAATAATAATAATAATAATAATAATAATAATAATAATAATAATAATAATAATATAATAAGAATAATTAAATACCAACGTCTATTTAAACGTTGAATTTTCATACATTTGCTCTCTCAGAAAGGATAGTTTTAAATGAGACCTAAAGGTCTCTGTTCAGTACGTTTGTGTCTCTCTCTCTCTCTCTCTCTCTCTCTCTCTCTCTCTTCTCTCTCTCTCTCTCATGAAACTGCATTGCACGAACTAACTCTTAAATTTTCTTTACATCCTCTTCGAGTTTGCAGTTAACAATAAACTCTCTCTCTTTCTCTCTCTCTCTCTCTCTCTCTCTCTCTCTCTCTCTCGCTGAAACTGCATTGCACGACCTTAAATTTTCTTCATATTTTCCTCGAGATTGAAATTTACAATGAACTCTCTCTCTCTCTCTCTCTCTCTCGTAACTGCACTGCAAAAGGCAAACCTTAAATTTTCTTCATATTTTCTTCGAATCTACAATTGACAATAACTCCTCTCTCTCTCTCTCTCTCTCTCTCTCTCTCTCTCTCTCTCTCTCTCTCCTCCAGCTTAAATGACTTCTGTTTACCCTCAAATTTTCTTCATATCCCCTCTGTATTTGAAATTGACAATGATCTCTCTCTCTCTCTCTCTCTCTCTCTCTCTCTCTCTCTCTCTCTCTCTCTCTCAATGACTTCGCATGTGTTTACCATTTATGCTAAAGGGGTCCACTCTTCTTCCCCTCTCAATATCGGAAGGGCCACGGAAGTATGCACAATCTTTTTATTTTATTTTATTTTTTAGACAAGAATCCCCCTCTCCAATGCATATTTGTTTTATGAAGGGGGTTACAAGAATGAGACCATTTCGGGTTTAATTTAGCCAGGGTTGTAGGTTGTTGTTGATGTTTCCTCTTTCCATTTCGAGCGAATTCATTGAATGTTACTGAACTCCTCCCGCCTTCATCTCGCCGAATATGATGATGTGAGAGGAGGGGCCAAGCTTGGGAATGCTTTTCTATTATATAATATATATGGGGTTGGAGTGAATCGAATGCACGTACGCATGCACTAATAACTAAGCAATATGTATGATTATGTATGTATATTTATTATATATTTATACATATACATATATACATAATGTATGTAAATATACACACACACACACACACACACACACACACATATATATATATCTATATATATATATATAATATATATATATATATATGTACGTATGTATGTATGGATAACTTGATCACGAAACATATAAAACGTTCTCGTGTTTTCAATATACTTCATAGCATTACCTTTTATTGATAAATTTATGTATGTATATATTATGTATATATATATATATATATATATATATATATATATATATATAATATATATATATGCATTTATAAGTAAATCCCTGAAAGAATAAGTAATTTATTCCTCTCAATTACTAACCTACTTTTCTTCGCAGGTAGGCCTCGGAAATCTTACTAACCAGATACAATCTCGGAGGACAGTTTTCAACTGAATGTGATTGATTGAAATGGCAGTTAAGGGTAAGTGCTCTTGTAAAGTGTAAGAAGGAGTTTATTTTCATCATGACTGTTATAGTACTATATAATGTTAGACAGAGGGGTGAGATCTTTTGCTCCAACTTAGCTGGTAGCTGAGTGAGGTCTTAGATAGCCTAGACAATTTATGTGAGATCTTATACGACTAAGACAGCGGGGTTGGTGGGGTGAGATCTTATAGTACATATACTTAGCTGGGTGAAGTCTCATATATACAACCTAAACAATATTGTGAGATCTTATGCAATTAAGATAGTAGGTGAGGTTGTATACACCCTAAAAATAATATGAGATCTTCCACAACTAAGACCATGGGGACGAGATCTTATACTATCTAAGTGGTACCTTAGCCTAAACTTTTTACTATCGCAATCATCCTTTGTAATTGCACATGTGCATAATCTCATGAACTGCATGAGTGCTGACATATAGTACTGAATAATATCTATTCTTCCAATGTTGTTTAAGGGTGCTCTGATGATAACTTAGATTACTCCTTCCCAAAAGCCCTCTTCGAATGCAGGTAGCAGTAGCAGTAATTGATTGATTGTGTCTATTAAACCTGGAGTCACAACATCTAGTTTATTGAAACCGAAGTAAATAGAGTGCATGTGAATCCCTCTGAGTTTAGCTGCTTATTTTATCAAGTTTACTGTTGCCTTCCCCAGTCTAACTTATTAGAGGGAAACATTGTACTTCGTATCATTGGCAGTTTTCAGTTGGAAGCAGCAGGGAGTTATTAATTTAATTTTTACGATTTTATTCAGCGTAGTTCTCTCACGTCTGGGTTTCCACAGGGCAGTAGGCTGAGACCTTTGTTGATTTTAGTCTCCATTAAAGCCGTGTGTTGGCCTTTGAAATAAGGGAGAGCAGCTCTTAGATGATATAATCTTATTAGACTTATCTTCTCTCCCGAATTCAAAACCGAGTGCTAAATTTAATAGCGATTTGAACGTGTAGCTAGCATGTTCAATGAAGAGCTTTTTTCACATGTCTAATAAAACTAAGAAGATAGATCAAATTAAAAACTAATTTATTTTGAGGACGTTCAGGTGGAAAAATCAATCACAATGTTTTCTTTCATCACCAGTAAATTTGAATATTGAAGAATCGGTGAAATAATATTAAGCAGTTTTAGTTATTTCTACCACACAAGATGTCAAGTTGTCGGATATGTCACATGGAATTGAAAATCACAACAAAATAGTTAATTTTTAGGGCGATTTTATTGAAACAGGATACATGGTATGCTTGATGTGTTATAAAAAATAAAATGAACACAAAAATGATTATACATAATTTTTGTATTTTTTGGAGATTATCACATGACAGTTTTAGTTAAAATGGCTTCGAGAATCTAAAAGTAAAAACATTTTTTTAACCTAAAATTGATTTTCCAATGTCAATGGAATTTATGAAAAAAAAAATTAAGAATGAAATGAATGATTGGGGTAATACTTCTTAATAACTCTTTTTTGACTGAATGGTCTTTTTTTATTTTTAAATCAAAGGATAAGATTCTAAGATTCCCATCGGGTCTGATGATTCTTCAGCTGGTGCAGTGTGAGGGTGAGGATTACAAGACGATTCCATCTGAGAAGGGGTTGAGGGGGGGCGGGGGGAAGGGGCGTGGCTATTGCTCCATCTGTAGCTTTGGTGACCTTAATTCGCAAACTTCCATCTCGACAGCTGGTGCATTTAAGCTGTCTTCAACACGAGCTGTTTGGTGATCAGGTAGCTTCTATGTTTTGCAGATTTCCATGTCGAGTTTTTATTGTTTTTATTATTAGCAACATTATTTTTTTTCTCTCTCTTCAAATGAATGCATTTTCACCAGTATCTTGAGAATATCTTGAGGATTTGGTGTTGAATGCGAGGTATTATCACCTTTCTTTGAATGATTCTTCCTCCTAGTACTGCCAGTTGTCAAACTAATAATTCCAATAGATTTTCTTATCCTGTTGCGTCGGATTTGTAATGATCAGCAACTTGTTGCTCTATCGTAACATTATTCTTTTTGAGCTAGATGCTGGTTTTACGCACCAAAATCATTTTCGCTTTCAAAAAATATATATATAATCTCATTGGTGTGGATTCAGTTCCCAGTCAAACAATAAAAAAAGCAAAAAATCAGTTTTCCCCATAGTTGATCACGATCATCAAAACAAAAGGCAGTAAATGATTCCTGTCCCAATTACAAAAAAGTTACTGAAAGATGATCTCTAGAAGACGCCAAAATAGGATGTTAGAACCTTCTCCAACTGAAAAATGATCTCTGAAAGAGTCTTATGATGTTAGAATCTCTCAGAGTCTTATGATGTTAGAATCTCTTCCCATTGAAAAATTATTAAAATATTATCTCTGAAAGACGCCAGAATATGATGTTAGAATGTTCGCCAACCGTAAAAATATTATTGAAAGACGCCAAAATAAGATGTTAAAATCTTCTCCAGCTGTAAGATGATTATTTCAGAAAGACGCCGAAATAAGATGTTAAAATCTCCAACTGAAAAGTGATTAAATTAATGATCTCAGCAAGACGCCAGAATGCGATGTTAGAACCTTCTCCAGCCAGGGGTGGGGGTGGGGGCGTTAATCGTGGTCACGTCGATGACACCATGTAGCAACAATCTTATCCTGGGGACCGAGTAGACGCGGGGATCTACTACCCGGAGAAGAAGGGGCCGTGGCGGCGTGTTCGTAGTTTTCATCGACCTAGTGGCGTGGAGGGAACACGTAGTAGTTGAACATGTTCTCGTAATGCTCGTAGCGGCTGGACTGAGGTTGGGGCTCCCCACACTTGCGTACGTAGTCTTCGCATTCCTCGAAGTTAACGCTGCTCTGCTCAACCCTCTCGCCGAAGCCGGACTTGTACGAAGAGTAGCGCTGTCAGGGAGAGACCAAGAAGAAGAAGTAGTCTACGGCCTTTGCGTAAAAGTGTGTTACGATTTTTTTTTATCGTAACCATAAGAAAAGGGTGGGATTTTTTGTCAAGGTATTCTTAATTAGAATGAATTTAAGGGATTTGCGATAGGATTATTTTTATTATCTTGTTTGGTCGTAGAAGTGTACTAGGATTTTTATCGTAACCATGAGAAAAGGGTGGGATTTTTTTTATAATTTTTTTTTTTTTTGGGGGGGTGACTTTTACCATAGCCTGCGGAATTGGGCGGAATTTTTGTCAAGATATTCTTGATTAGAATGAATGTAGGGTAGGGGATTTGCGATAGGATTATTATTATCTTGTTATGATCGTAGAACTGTGCCTAGGATTTTTATTGCAACCTGAGGAATAGAGTGAGATTTTTTTGTGAGGATTTTTTTTTTTTTACCGCAGTATGATGTAAGGGTGGGATTTATGTGAAGATTTTGCTGCAAGTGAAAAACAGGATGGGATTTTCTTAGGATATTCCTGCAATGTGAGGAATAGAGTGGGGCTTATGTTAGGATTTTCTAGGTAAGAATGCCAAATACCTCAGGATTTAAAGAGGTGTGTACAAAATAAAGAATATCACCTCTCTCTCTCTCTCTCTCTCTCTCTCTCTCTCTCTCTCTCTCTCTCTCTCTCTCTCTATTGGGTCTAGGATATACACGAGGGCACTAGATTGCTCGTTCCGAAAGCTTCAGAGTGAGTCAGCAAGCTCACTTCCAGGACAACAAGCTCATTTCCAGGATAGCAAGCTCATTTCCAGGACAGCAAGCTCATTTCCATGACAAGCTCACTTCCAGGACAAGCTCACTTCCAGGACAAGCTCATTTCCAGGACAAGCTCACTTCCAGGACAAGCTCATTTCCAGGACAAGCTCCTTCCAGGACAAGCTCATTTCCAGGACAAGCTCACTCCCAAGACAAGCTCATTTCCAGGAGAAACCCACTTCCAGGACAAGCTCACTTCCAGAACAAGCTCATTTCCAGGACAACAAGCTCACCTGCTGGATGCTGCGAGCGAAGTTTCCGTCGGAGATCATGCGGGCGGCGTTCTTGAGAGCTCTGGCGAAGCAGTCCATGGCCAGGATGTGTCCGTGGAAGAGGTCGCGTGGTTCGACGGACTCCCTTCGGACGCGTCCTCCCAGGGTGAAGCCGCCCTGCTGAAGACCTCCCTGGAAATGGAGAGAAAGGGAGAGTGAAGGATTCTCTTCTCTTCGTCAGTAGTTAGAACACCTGTTAACAAATATTATTAAGCGTTTCAGTGTCAGGCAGTGATGTCATAGAGGGGAAGAACTATTGAGGGAATCTCCTCTCTTCGTCAGTAGTTGGAACACCTGTTAATAAATTCACTCAGTATCATTAATGGCCTTTCATTTCGTCAAGCAGTGATGTCGTCAAAGGGACAGAGCGATTGAAGGGCTCCTCTCATCGTCAGCAGTTGGAAAACTTGCCATGAAATGTCACTGGGCGTGTCATTTTGTTAAGAGTGACGTTATAGTGGTGAAGAACTATTGAGGGGATCTCCTCTCTTCGTCAGCAGTTGGAACACCTACCATGAAATGTCACTGGGCGTGTCATTTTATTAAAAGTGGCGTCATAGAGTGGAAAAACGATTGAGGGGTTCCTCTCTTCGTCAGTAGTTGAAACACCTGTTAATAAATTCACTCAATATAATTAAAGGCCTTTCATTTCGCCAAGCAGTGACGTCGTCAGTAGTTGGAATACCTGTCATGAAATGTCATTGGGCATGACATTTTGTAAAGAGTGACGTCATAGAGGGAAAGAACGATTGAGGGACTCCTCTCTTCGTCAGGAATCGGAAGACCTGTCATTGAACGTCGTCGCAGTGAAGGTACGTACCTGTTCCAGAACGCACTTCATGACGAAAGTGGCGTCGCGGACGTTGCGGGCGCAGAGATCGGAGGTTCCGTTAACCTCGGGGAAGCTGTCGGAGGCGTCGACGGAGCCGAGCATGTTGAAGGCGGCGGCCATGTACACGTCGTGCTCGTAGGTGCGGTTCATCTGGCGCGAGAAGGCCGGCTTGATGTACAGCTTGTACTGCTTGTCGAGGTTGAAGTGGCGCAGCATGTACATCACAGACATGGCGTCGGACTCGTACTGGTGGCGTCGGGGGTCGGCTGGCTTGGGCTGGATCAGCAGCTGGCCGCGGTAGCCGATCTTCTCCTTGTACTGGGCGGCCATGCGGTACATCTGGGCCATGTGCGACATGTCCCTGAAGAACTGCCTCTGCAGGACGTGCTGGTAGCCGTCGCGGGGGTGGAAGAACACGAAGTTCTCGGCCTCCAGTCGCTTGGCGGCGTCCATGCTGCGCTTGACTTGGGCGCAGGCATAGGCGAAGACGTGGGCGTCGGGGTTGGTGGCGGCGCCGTTCATGTAGCGAGGGTGGGTGAACAGGTCGGCGCTGTAGTAGAGGGGCCGGATGCCCGTCTGGCGCTGGAGGTCACAGGCCAGGGTCACCATCTCGTCCAGGTAGCGGTTGGTCTCCTCGTAGCTGTCGCCTTCGGGGGCCATGTCGCGGTCGCTCACCTGCGGCGGGAGGGAGAGGGAGGATAAGGGTAAGAAAGTCTCAAACTTCACATTTATGATGTGACCTCGCATCTCACAGGGAACGTCACATCTATATACAGTGCGATTATGTGATTTCACATCTCACAGGGCACATTCTCTACTGCGGAAGAGCTTTTGTCTTCACATATATGGCAACCGTCTGTACTGCGGTAGATTTCTGTCTATACATGTGGCAACATTCTCTACCGCAGGAGAGCTGAGTTGTCACATATACGACAACATCCCCTGCTGCAGGAGAGCTGTCTCCACATTTATGGCAACCGTCTCTACTGCGGTAGAGATCTGTCTTCACATATACGGCAACAGCCCCCGCTGCAGGAAAGCTCTGCCTTCACATCTATGCAATGTGATTTCACGTTCCCTGCTGCCGGAGAGAAGCTGTGCTTCCAAATACGTACCGAGTAGTACTTGACGTTGAGCTTGTGGAAGAACTCGAAGGCTGCGACCATCCTGCGCTTGTAGTTGTCCAGGGATCGGGTGCCGTCCTCCCAGTTCCTCTGGTGAGCCCTGTCGCCATAGTAGTTGTCTGCGCCGCAGTACCTGGAGGAGACGCAGAGGGGAATTCGTCGTTTTAGCGTCTCGATCCTTGTGTGTGTGTTTGTGTGTGTGTGTGTGTGTGTGTATGAGAGAGAGACAGAGAGAGACAGAGAGAGACGAGGAGAAGAGACAGAGAGAAATGGGAGAGATTTGCTGATTAATATCATTTGAAGGATTGAGAGAGAGGGAGAGAGAGAGAGGAAAGACGAGAGAGAGAGAGACAGAGAGAGAGAGAGAGAGAGAAGAGAAATTGGAACAGAGAAATCGGATTAACATTCATTGAGAGAGAGAGAGAGAGAGAGAGAGATTAATATTCATTGAAAGAGATTGAGAGAGAGGGAGTGAGAGATATTACAGATGAATATTCACTGAAAGAGAGAGAGAGAGAGAGAGAGAGAGAGATTTGGATAGAGATTGCAGATTAATGATTCGTTATAAAATCCCAGGAAAATATAATGATGCATCACATTTTCTAGGAAAATATAATGATACATTTTATTTACAAGAAAAATGCTAATACACATTATATTTCCCAAGAAAATGTAAGGGTGTATTAAATTTCCCGTGAAAATGTAATCATACATTTCTTGGGAAAATATAAACATCCATTATGACTTAAAAGAAACTGTAATGAAACATTATATTTCCCAGGAAAGTGTAAGCATACGTTATACTTACTTCTCTCTCTCTCTCTCTCTCTCTCTCTCTCTCTCTCAGCCCCGTAGGAGGATAGTGCCGTCAGTGCACCTCATGAGGTGCAATGTAGGCATTACCTAAGGTTCTTTGCAGCGTCACTTCGGCCCTTAGCTGCAACTACTTTAATTCATTTTACTGTACCTCCGTTCATATGCTCCTTCTTCCAACTTACTATCCACCCTCTCCTAGTGCAACTGCTTGGAGGTTTGCCCCCTGTTACACCTTTCAAATCTTTTACTGCCTATTTCCGTTTCAGCGCTGAATGGCCTTAGTTGTTCCAGTGTTTGGCAAGATGCCAGAAAATCTATATAAGTCAAAATCAATCTCTCTCTCTCAGATTAAGGCCGCCTTCTACCGACACTGTTTAGTTCCTAAATTAACTCGTCGCTCCTTGAAACCTGTTCTCGCTCCAGGTAATGTTTCCTTGTGGTTCCGCCCAAGTTACGGTAAGACACCATCCTAGCAACAGTGGGTACGCGCAGAGTGTCACGAGCGAATTCGCACCGAAAACCGGTTTTCTAGTCTCATTTTTTGGGGGGAGAGAGTGGTAAGGTGGGGGTTTGGGTAGGGAACCCGTGGGTTAGTATATTACAGAGACCCTTGTGGGATTAGATCTACAATGTCTTTCAGAGGTTATTACTTGAAACGCTCGGTAATCCTTCAGCAGTGCATGACGAAAGTTGCCAGTTTTTGTTTTTTCTTTATTTTTTTTGGGGGGGGGGGGCGGGGGGGGGGGGGGGGTGCGGGGGGGGGCCCAAGTATGTCAGGGTTGTCCCTTAAGGATTGATTGATTGATTTATGACTACTGAAACTGGCGTTACAGCACCCAACGTATTAATTCAGTGTCCTCTATGTGAAAACATCTGGAAAGGAAAAGAGTAGGCTTCTAGTTATGAGTCTAGAACGATCTAGATAACCAGAAATTTTCGATAATTGTTCAGCGGATCGTGACAAAGGCTACCACGAGCATTCTGTGATTCTGTAACGGTGCATGAAAAAGGTTCTCTTAATGAATATCACAAGACGTTAAGGTAAGTCCTTAACGGTCATTTCAGATGACCGAAGACACTTTGTCATTCCAGCGAGCTACCGAGTTCCGGAGGTTACCGGAAACACTCGGTGAGTCTTTAGGAATCACGATTCTTTCTTTGTTTACTTTGTTCCTCGTTGTTCGTATGATATTTTCTCTAGGGAACGGTGTAGGAAATTACTGTATAATTCCGTTTTTTTTTTTATTAGCTATATGACATTTCCAGTCGCCATGAATAATTCAATATACTTAATTCTTAGTTAACCAAAGAGTCAGTTTCCCTTATTTCATTGTTAATTCGCGGACACTAAATGCGAGCTGTTAATTTCGCGGTCGAGTGAATACTGGTTTTTAATTTCGCGCGTGACTGAATGAGTGATGATAATTTGACTGTATATCTATAGTTATACGTAATATAGACATGAATATATTTCACCTGTGGTAATGTGTGATAAATGAATCACGTGCTAAAGTGATTATAGTCATAAATTATATATATATATATTATATATAATATATTATTATATATATATATCTTATATATTATTAATATATACTTACTATTATAATAATTAATTTAAATATATATATATATATATATAGATATATATATATATGACCATAATCACTTTAACGCAGGATTCATTTATCACATTACCACAGGTGAAAAACAAGAGACAGGGGTATATATATATATATATATATATATATATATATATATATATATATATATATATATATATATATTTAAGTGTGTGTGTGTGTGTGTGTATGTGTGTGTGTGATGTGTGTGTAATATGTGACCTTCCTAATGAGTGAATGATGTCTATTAGTTTAACCAACTGATAAATATGGAATTTAGTCGTAATGAGTAATAAAGTCAAACACTGTTTACCTGCACATAACTAAATAAGGACTAGTGAATAAAGCGAATGAATTACTGAATGAGGCCCATGATTCTTTGTGACTGACTGAATGGACACTGAAATCCTCACAGGTAACTGAATAAGGTTTATTTTCATGATGATTCACTGCGTGAAAAAAAATCTTCGTATTCCTAATAAGGAACTTAGGTCTTTCCTCTTGATGAAATGGTACTTTTAATTTGGCGAATGATTATTATAGGAGGATATGTGATTCTCTTTACCAGGTGATTAAATATTACTTTATCCCTCTGTGATTGAAGGAGGATGTTACCAGAAAATGTTCGTAACTGATTATCGCCATATTATCGACTGAAATTTTGAAATAGAAGCTTGAATTTCTCTAATGGCCAAATCAGTGAGTGGCTGCATTGAGATTGCTAGCATTCACTGAAAGGAGACGAAACTGATTTGCGTTTTAGTTACTTATAGTGGCAGAATGTTGCATGCAGGCCATTCTTGTAGATGTTTGGCGAAGAATGCTCCGAAGAACTTCTATTCTCTCTCTCTCTCTCTCTCTCTCTCTCTCTCTCTCTCTCTCTCTCTCTCTCTCTCTCTATGTATATATATATATAATAATATATATATAAATATTATATAATATATATATATATATATATAAATTATTATATTTATATATATACATACACGTATATATACATATATATTTATGTATGTATATATATATATATACATATGTATATATATATAGTTATATATATACACCCACACACACGCACGCACACACATACATGTATATAAAGAGAGAGAGAGAGAGAGAGAGAGAGAGAGAGAGAGAGAGAGCTTGTATGCATTAACGCCTAGGTCAGTTGTGTCTTTGCGAACATAGATAATGAAGCTTAAATTGCTTCACTGGATGTTTATGCATGTCTCCCAACAACGTAATCATGTCGGCTTTCACATACTCCATCCGGTGAACGAAAAACGTTTAGAAACATTTAAAAACATTTTTAGAATTAAATACTCACAAATTGCCTCGTATGCTAGCCTTGCGTGTTGTTCTCTTTTTATATAGATTGCAAGTTTTTTGTCAATTTTTTTCGATTTAACAAATGAATACAAAAAAAGCTTACGAATGGGTCAGTTTCTGTGGTTTAATTGAAATTCCCGTTCGCTCTGTTTCTATTTATTGATGTTTTTTGTCGATGTTTTTTTAATCGATTTAACAAATGAAATAAATAAAAAGTTGGGTCAGTTTCTGTGGCTGAATTGAAATTCCCGTTTAATTTTTGTTCATGTTATTTTTTCTTATTTGCTTTCAACTTTTTTTCGATGTAAAAAGTGAAAGAACAAAAAAATGGGTCACTTTCTGTGGCTTAATTGAAATTCCCATTCGTTTTTTTTCTATTCATTTGTACGTGTTTCTTTTTTTGTGTGTGATACTTTTAATGTTTTTTTTAATAGATTTAAAAAAAAGAAGAAAACACAAAGTGGGTTAGTTTTTGCAGCTTAATTGAAATTTCCATTCGATTTATTTTATTTATTATTTTTTCTCTTTTAATGTTAATTTTTTATCGATTTAACAACTGAAAGCAAAAAAAAAAAGAAAAAAAATGTGTCAGTTTCTGTGGCTTAATTGAAATTTCAGTTCAAATTTCTTTTATTTATGTTTTTTCCTCTCGATTTTTGAGGTTTTGTTGCGAGAATATCTGTCGTGTTTTTTTTCATTGAAGTTTGATATTTCAAAGGGAATATCCTAACGTGCAAATACTTTTTTTTTATTTTTTTATTTTTTCCTTTTTTTTTAGCTCTGAACTTTTGGATTGATTTACGAACTGGAATATGCGGAGGCGAAATATGGTTTCATGCTATTTCAGTCTGTTTTAATGATTAGAAAAAAAAATATATTTTCAAGTCAATGTATCGGTTTTTTCAAAGGTTTAGTTTTAAGTAAAAATAGACTAGGTATAATACGTTCTCTCTCTCTCTATAAATATATATATATATATATATATATAAATATATATATATATATATATATATATATATATATATATATATATATATATATATATATA
>NC_061090.1:61504430-61509430 GCF_015104395.2 Macrobrachium nipponense | reverse complement strand
CTGATTTGTATTTTGAGTCACTTTAGAAAAAACTAATATTTGACCATGACCAATCGTTGATTTTTATTTTAGGGTCCTTCTGGGGTCATTTGGGATCAAAGAGGAGAGAAATAACGAATCATTATCTATGTGTTTTGGAAATGTGAGAGTTCT
Organism: Macrobrachium nipponense; assembly: GCF_015104395.2. NCBI lineage: Eukaryota > Metazoa > Arthropoda > Malacostraca > Decapoda > Palaemonidae > Macrobrachium > Macrobrachium nipponense. The sequence continues at coordinate 61,509,277 of NC_061090.1, read as the reverse complement.
CAGAAAGCAAGATTCATTTAAGGCTGAACAACAACACAACACACACACAATATATATATATATATATATATATATATATATATATATATATATATATATATATATATATATATATAGATTTATATATATATATATATATATATATATATATATATATTTATATATATTATATATATATATATATATATATATATATATATATATATATATATATATATATATATATATAGATATATATATATATATTATCTATATATATATATATATATATATATATATATATATATATATATCTATTAATATGATATATATATACATATATTATATATATATAAATTATATATATATATATATATATATATATATATATATAATATTAACTTCACCCTCCTCTCTTGATAAGCCGCGTCTTAGGCTGAACCATAGACACATACACATGTGCACAGACACACGTACACACAGACATACGTTTCCCCTTCCTCCTTATCTAGACACTTATCTCTCACTTTTAAGTTTTTTTTTCTTTTCTTTTTAAATCCACGAACGACTTTCCAAGTAATCCATTTTGAAAACACTAACAGACGAACAGTCACACAGACTAGCAGTGAAACAGATTAAAAGTCAAACAGACTAGCTGTTAAACAGTCAAACAGCCAAACAGACTATCAGTCAAACTGACTAGCAGCAGACTATACTCGGTTTTTTCCATCTGTCCACCCACCTGTGGTGTTTGCGTATGGTAACACTGCGTCCCGGGCTTTAGATAGTGACATTCATTCTACATTCACCAATAATAACAATATTCCTCTTTCGAATGAATAAAACGGTGTAATTAGCACACAGTAAATTATTAAAACACTTTTCAGTTGCAAATGTACACCCATATATCCTTTTATTTACCCATAACCCAAAACTTACACCTAGCGTTAACCTATCTAAAGCCCGGGACGCAGTGTTACCATACGCAAACACCACAGGCGGGTGGACAGATGGAAAAAAAAAAAAGAGTATAGTTGTCAAACAGTCAAACAGACTAGCAGTTAAACAGTCAAACAGACAAGCAGTCAAACAGTACGACAAACAGTCAAACAGAATAGCAGTCACGCAGACTAACAATCAAACAGACCAGCGTCAAACAGTCAAACAGACTAACAGACTCAAAACATAGTCAGCTTACTGGGGATAATTGAGCCATTTTACTTTATTACTAATTTCTGTTCCGCCACGCTCATACTCTTATTTCTGAGGGGGCGATATGTACGCCAGCCCATTTCGGAGAGTTACCTTTGCACGCTGAATTAGACTGCCATTAAATTAGAAGATTAGGTTTAGAGGGGTCGTAATCCCTTCATCCGAATCTCTTATGAATTAGCGTGGAATACGACGTTACCTGCGTTGCCTCATTTTAGTAAGCTAGATGTTCTTGTCAAAGGGTTGTTGATGCAGATGTATTTTGATTGACGTGAATCCTCTCTCTCTCTCTCTCTCTCTCTCTCTCTCTCTCTTTCTCTCATGTATATATATATGATATATATAATATATATATATATTATATAATATATATATATATATATATATCATACATAACCACAGGTGTAAAATACGAACGGGTTGTGTAGGTCCTGACCGGTTTCGACTCTATCTCCCAAGCCATTGACAAAGTACTGATACATAGTAAAATATATAGTATATATATACATATATATATATATATATATATATATAATATATATATAAGATATATATATATATATACATATGTTTATATGTATATATACAATATATATAGATATATATATATATATATATATATATAAAATACTAAAACACTGCCATACTTATGTTTGAATGCACACTGGAGATTCGGTAAATTTCGAAGGTTTCTTTGGCTTCCATCCCCTCCCCTCCCCCCTCCTTCTCCCCTCTTCGTCCTGTTTGTTATAGTATTACTTTCTCTGAATCTTTTTTTCTTTTTGTAGTATTGTCTTCCGTTCTGAGCGCTCATATTCTCACGCAATGATTCTGCTTCGCCTCACACCTCCTTTCTCACTACAGCTTAAGAGGACCGTATATGTTTTGCCAGGTTTATTGCATATTATAACCAAAAATCATTCTGCGTGATTCCATACAGCCCACAGGGCTTCAATGGCTACCTGTCCCCTCCTTATACCTATAATAGTAAGGAGAAATAACTATTTAGTAGGTCTTTATTTGAGCTGAATTTTATTTGCTTGGTAGCCACCTCATGCATTCCCGCCATCTTAGATATCCTGATACCTCGGGTAACGTTTAAATGTAAATAGAAATAAATAATGTCCTGAAACCCATCTGCTGAGTATTCCTTCATGTGCGCACGAGAGAGAGAGAGAGAGAGAGAGAGAAATCTTTGATATCAGTACATTTCTTAAGATCTAACTAATTGAAGCCTTGGGACACTTACATTAATATGAAAATATTTCATATATGTTACCTTTGCATGAGAGAGAGAGAGAGAGAGAGTATTAAAAGCAGAGGTCGTTTCATGATGTGTATGATCTTGGCCAGGATCATTTTAATAGTTATTTTTTTTATCTTGAATACAATTATGGATTGTCACAACCTTTCCCCCTCCCGTACCCTATTATATATATATTATATTATACTATATATTATATTATATATATTAATATATATATAATATATATAGATATATATATATATATATTATCATATTATAGGAGTGAACTTCTATAAGGAATGCTAACAATATTTTGGAAGCATATGGTAAATATATATAATAAGGTAGTTACTTTATATGAATATTGGTATAAAAAAACAATTATATATATATAATTAATATATATTATATATATATATATATATATTATTATATATATATATATATAATATATATATATAGAGTGGGTTCTATAGGAATGCTAACAATATTTTGGAAGCATATGTAAATATTATATAAGAATAGGCTAACAATTAAAATTTGGAATGTATAAACAATTATTATAAATATATATAAGAATATATATATTATTATATAATAATATATAAAACAATTATCTATATGTATTAGATATATATATATATATATATATATATATATATAATAATAGAGTGAAGTTCTATAGGAATCTAACAATCTTTGGAACAATATGTACATATATATCATATATATGTATATATATAAATATTTATAATATATATAAAATATATATTTATCCTATAAATATATTATATATTTTATTGAGTTCAAACTTAGGCCTTGAACGAAACTTATCGTTTCATTAAAATTTAAATAATTTTTATTTTGTAAGATGAGGTTTATATGCAATAAACACAACTGTATTTATACAAATATAATTTACCAATTTTCAGCTTGCCCCATAGGGAGTACTACCTAGCTGCAACCTCTTTTTTTCCTTTTGCTGTACCTCCGTTAAAATTTTCTCTCTTCCATCTGCTTTTCCACCCTTATAACAAATATTTCATAGTGCAACTGAGAGGTCCCCCCCCCCCTCCTCTCTTACGCCTGTCAAACTTTCTTGCTGTCAATTTCTGTCTCAACGCTGAATGATCTCATAGGACCCAGCGCTTGTCCTTTGGCCTAAAACCTATATTCCAATCCAGTGTTTATCTTGTACCGAAGATGGTTGAGGATAAATTTAAAATACGAATTTTAAATTTGACAGACCGGAATTTCTGTGACGACACTTAATATCAGGATAGTTCCCTACCAATATTTCCCTTACATTAAATTTTCTACCCCTCAGCACGGGAGGGAGAAATACCACTACATTATTTTCCAGTAGCCTTTTTTTTTACTTTTTCGAGTCGTTTTTCATACGACGAAATGCAAATGCTCGCAGCGGAAAAGAAATATATTTGTTAAGCTTCAATAACTTTCGACTTTTGCCAAACAAACCGATATATTTTTTGGAGATAGGGGGGTGGGTGAGGGAAAGGGTGAGGGCGTGGGGGGGAAGGGGCGAGTGATGCTGTACTGTACAGAAAGTTCCAATTTATTTGTAGTTACGCATTTCGGCGCTGTAACAACAATTTTGTTTTTATATTTTAACTAAACTTTCCCAATTATAAAAAAATAAAAAATGAAATCCCTCTCGACTAAAAATTCTCTTTTACGAGATTATGGGATTTTTTTTAGAAGAGCTAACAAGTCGGAAATTAAATCCCCCCCACTTCCAGGATTTATCATTTGAGGAAGGGATTACGTACGGGGATTGCAGTCGTTCACTAGCAAGGATTTTGGAGGTATACAGCCAATTGTGCGGACGTTAAGGTACTTTGAGTAGTTCAGTAATATTAAGAAAATAATTCATTAAAGAAATAGGTTGTGGGATAAACAGTACAAGTTATATATATATATATACGATTATATATATATATATATATATATATATATATATATCAGATATATATACATATATACGCGCACACACACACACACACACACACACATATATCTATATATATATCATATACATATATGACAGTACGACAGACGGCAGACTAATCTAAACTACGAGGCTTGAAGGTGTTACGGAACAATGCTACTTAAGCAACCGGTATTTCCTCTTCTTCTTCTTCTTCTTCTGTTACGTAATGCATTCAGTAAACGTTACGGAACAGACTTTCTTCCTTAATCTGCAGGTGACTGCAGGTTAGTGCAGTGACTGCATTTTCTGCATACGTACGTGAATGCGCATTGCGCGTCGAATATTATTGACGTGAATACGCGTACAATTCTTTAGTTTATTGTTCATATGTGTGTTTTTGGGGTTTATGTATGCATAGGAGCATACAGTAATGTCCATACACGCTCAGACACAACACAC
>NC_061090.1:61491930-61499430 GCF_015104395.2 Macrobrachium nipponense | reverse complement strand
ATGCGCGGAGAGCGAGAGTTTGAGTTGCTTGAGATTTCATGAATAATAATAATATATCTGGTTTGTTCATTCAACATTCATTTACTCGCCTTGACCAAAACGTGCTATTTTCTCTCTCTCTCTCTCTCTCTCTCTCTCTCTCTCTCTCTCTTCTAAACATTTCGAGTCAAGTCTGTACACATTGTTTGGAGTTTTCCTGGAATAACTTTCACCCATGTGCATATAGAAGAGAGAGAGAGAGAGAGAGAGAGAGAGAGAGAGAGAGAGAGAGAGAGAGAGAACGCTCGATGAGGCTCTTGACCAAAGCAACTGCATTAAAATTGTTTGATTAATATTTGCACGCATCTCTCTGAACAAGCATCAGAAACATCTCTCTCCTCCCATTATCAATAGCACTCGAATATTCAATATAAAAATCCTTTTTTATGTCTTATTTTTTTTACTCCTTTCCTTCTTCGTCTTCATCTTTTCCGTATTATAAACATTATTGTTTTCTGAGAGCAACGTTAATTGTGTAAACACTTGACTTCTGATGGAATTTCTCCATCTTATCCTTTTCGTTCTTTTTCTTCTTCTCTTCTTCTTCTGAACTCACGTTTATTATCAATCGTCTTTCCCCTCCTTCTCTCTCTCTCTCTCTCTCTCTCTCTCTCTCTCTCTCTCTCTCCGTTTGTGGCAAGCATAGGCTCATTTGTAATCTGATCTCTGGACTTCGCTCTTTCTCTTGAGATGCATCCCAGCTTCTGGGTGATGTGTCTCAAAGCCTTCAGATTTCAGCTCCGTCTTCGAAGTCAATCACTGTCGTGATTTTTCCCGCCCGTTATTTCCGAAGTCAATCTATGTATAGTCATTTTCGAAGTCAATGTATGTATAGTTATTTTTCCAGTTATTTTCGAATTCAACCTAGCTAAAGTTATTTTTCCAGTTATTTTCGAATTCAAACTAGCTAAAGTTATTTTTCCAGTTATTTTCGAAGGCAGTCTAGGCAAAGTTACTTTTTGTATATAAAAACAATCATTCCTAAGTTATTTTCAAAAAGAAAATGTGCTTCATTCCGAGTTATTATTCACATATCGTCTAATCCTCTTAGCACATTACTAATTATTATTCGCATCCTTTCCATGCATCCGATTATAACTACTATACAACTTCTATCCTTCTTGAGGACTTTGTTCTTCTGCGTTCCGATTGAAGCGCTCAAAAATGTTATCCTCTGGTCTGGAATATCATCTGGGTTTCCTCGTGGAATTTTGTCTTTTTATGATGTGATGATAGCAAAACAAATAATATATATACTGTAATGTATATTGAAGAAGACGAACAACAACAACAAAAGCAACAACAGCAACAGCAACAACAACATCCGTTTTCCTCTCTTGTAAGATTTCCAAAACTCGATCATAATCGTAGAAGACAACCTCAAGGCAAACACTTCAGAAGCCCCGAAAACTTACAAAATCTAGCTCTCTCTCCCTCTAAGAGAAAGGCACCAAAGCAGCAAGGCCCACACACACACACACACACACACACACACACAAAGAGACGAATTTCAAACATCTCTGACGTGAGCCTGACTTTCACAGGCCGATCCAGAACACAAAGTCGCTCCAGCCTCGAAAACAAACGAATTGTACACTTCCGTCTCATTAATTATCTCGTCAGTCCGGACAACCGCAGAAGGTCAGAAGTCGTTGCCAGGTGATGGGTGGGTTGGGGGGATATTGGAGCACACCGAGTCTGAATTCCCTCAGAAATATATAAATATACTATACAAAAACCACACGTACACACACGCACACTCGTTGTTTATTCGAGTCTGCCTTTTGCTTGGACACAAAAATGTCTCTTCCCCCCCACCCCCTCATTTTTTTTATATATCCTTCCCGATTCACAGAGGCGTCTGATCTCGCTTTGATAGCTTTTGACAATATGCTTATGTCAGAGAGCAAAGCAGCCACGCTAGCTTGATTGGAACCGTGGGATTTTTCCTTGAAGCCTCAGTTAGTTCACTGAGAGAGAGTGAGAGAGAGAGAGAGAGAGAGAGAGAGAGAGAGAGAGAGAGAGAGAGATGATAATATTACATCCAATGTACAAAGAGAGAGAGAGACAAAGGATAATATTACATTAAAAGAGAGATGCAATTAGGAAAGAGAGAGAGAGAGAGAGAGAGAAAGAGAAGAGAGAGAGAGAGAGAGAGGATAATATTACATCAAGAGAGAGAGAGAGAGAGAGAGAGAGAGAGAGAGAATGATAATATTGCATTAAGAGACAGAGAGAGACAAAGGATAATATAACATCAAAAGAGAGCTGTAATTAGGAAAGAGAGAGAGAGAGAGAGAGAGAGAGAGAGAGAGAGAGAGAGAGAGAGAGAGAGAGAGAGTAATACTACGTCAGTGATGCGAGTTCTCCTTTATCCTGAAATATCACAGACAACCTCCTGGCTTTTGTACCATCATAATTAATAGGAGGATACCGACGAGGCAGCGAGCTAGCTATAGCCGGTAGCTATTCGTGCTTCGAGCAGCAATACAAATGCTTCCAAATATGAATTTGTTTATCTAAACAGATTTTTTTTTTCAATCCGGTTGCATTCTGTCCGTGACGGGCTCCAGATTTGCTGCCATTGTTTCGATTTCAAACTTGATCTGAAATATAGTCTATGTAGAAGATAGCATTTGTTGAGGGTTCTTTAACAATTCTGGATACTACCGTAGGGGGATTAATGCATCTCCTGCGGTACACTGTAGGCATTAATTAAGGTTCTTTGCAGCGTCCCGTGGGCCCCTAGCTGCAGCCCCTTTCATTTGTTTTTACTGTACCTCCATTCCTATTCTCTTTCTTCCCTCTTAATTTCCACCCTCTTCTAACAATTGATTCGTTGTGTAACTGTTTTGAGGTTTTGGTTTTCCTCCTGTTACACCTTTCAAAACTTTTTAGTGTCATTTTCCGTTTCAGCGTTGAATGACTTCACAGATCCAGATCCTGTCCTTTGCCGTAAATTGCTATTTTAAATTCAATTCAATAACTGGATGATCAAAGAGAAATATGCTATGTTTTGTTATTTCGAACTGAAAGTTGCGCTTAGCAGAGTCCCTTCACATCTTTCGCATTTTAACAAATTACTACATTTTTATCTATTCAATTATTCAATTTCGCTCATTTGTTTGCTATTTTTCTGAAAATGAACTCATCTCTCTGTATTTCCTATTAGTGTCTATTACTTCTTCCAAAATGAACGCCATATTCTTTGAAAGTTGGAATTTCAAGTCCGTGGCCCTGTGGTGGGCTTGTTACCAAATGAATAAGGTTCATTTTCCTGAATAATAATAATATAAGAATTAATAATAATAATAATCAAATAATAATAATAATTCAAGGTTATATGAACATTTGTGCCAGAGGACTATATATTATATAATAATATATATATATATATATATATATATATATATATATATATATATATATATATACATATTATACAGATATAACACACAATAAAGCCATCAGGTCCATATTTTCGTGGATTCAGTTTAGGCATATACGTAATCACCTACTATTCAAAAGGCTTCATCGTGAATAAGCAGTATATTTGCGAAGAGAGAGATGAGAGAGATTGGGGCCTCGAGAATAATACTCAGATCTCAGGAATAATATTAAAAATAAAACGTAGCGAGATTATAACTGCGTCATGAATAAAATGAGTGTATATGTATGCGCGGAGAGCGAGAGTTTGAGTATGATTTGAGATCCATGAATAATAATAATAATATCTGGTTTGTTCATTCAACATTTATTTACTCGCCTTGACCAAAAACGTGCTATTTCTCTCCTCTCTCTCTCTCTCTCTCTCTCTCTCTCTCTTCTAAACATTTCGAGTCAAGTCGGTACACATTGTTGGAGGTTTTCCTGGAAAACTTTCACCCATGTGCATATAGAAAGAGAGAGAGAGAGAGGAAGAGAGAGGAGATGACTGATGAGAGAGAGAGAGAGAGAGACGCTCGATGAGGCTCTTGACCAAAGCAACACTGACATTAAAATTGTTTGATTAATAATTTGCACGCATCTCTCTGAAAAAGCATCAGAAACATCTCGCTCCTCCCCATTATCAATAGCACTCGAATATTCAATATAAAAATCCTTTTTTATGTCTTATTTTTTTTACTCCTTTCCTTCTTCGTCTTCATCTTTTCCGTATTATAAACATTATTGTTTTCTGAGAGCAACGTTAATTGTGTAAACACTTGACTTCTGATGGAATTTCTCCATCTTATCCTTTTCGTTCTTTTTCTTCTTCTCTTCTTCTTCTGAACTCACGTTTATTATCAATCGTCTTTCCCCTCCTTCTCTCTCTCTCTCTCTCTCTCTCTCTCTCTCGTTTGTGGCAAGCATAGGCTCATTTGTAATCTGATCTCTGGATTCTTTCGCTCTTTCTCTTGAGATGCATCCCAGCTTCTGGGTGATGTGTCTCAAAGCCTTCAGATTTCAGCTCCGTCTTCGAAGTCAATCACTGTAGTGATTTTTCCAGTTATTTCCGAAGTCAGCCTAGGCAAAGTTATTTTCGAAGTCAATCTATGTATAGTTATTTTTCCTGTTGTTTTCTAAGTCAGACTAGGCGAAGTCATTTTCGGAGTCAATGTATGTATAGTTATTTTTCCAGTTATTTTCGAATTCACCTAGCTAAAGTTATTTTTCCAGTTATTTTCGAATTCAAACTAGCTAAAGTTATTTTTTTTTCTTTTTCCAGTTATTTTCGAAGGCAGTCGAGGCAAAAAGTTACTTTTTGTATATAAAAACAATCATTCCTAAGTTATTTTCAAAAAGAAAATATGCTTCATTCCGAGTCATTATTCACATATCGTCTAATCCTCTTAGCACATTACTAATTATTATTCGCATCCTTTCCATGCATCCGATTATAACTACTATACAACTTCTATCCTTCTCGAGGGACTTTGTTCTTCTGCGTTCCGATTGAAGCGCTCAAAAATGTTATCCTCTTGATCGGGAATATCATCCTGGGTTTCCTCGTGGAATTTGTCTTTTTATGATGTGATGATAACAAAACAAATAATATATATACTGTAATGTATATTGAAGAAGGCGAACAACAACAACAAAAGCAACAACAGCAACAGCAACAACAACATCCGTTTTCCTCTCTTGTAAGATTTCCAAAACTCGATCATAATCGTAGAAGACAACCTCAAGGCAAACACTTCAGAAGCCCCGAAAACTTACAAAATCTAGCTCTCTCTCCCTCTAAGAGAAAGGCACCAAAGCAGCAAGGCCCACACACACACACACACACACACACACACACACAAAGAGACGAATTTCAAACATCTCTGACGTGAGCCTGACTTTCACAGGCCGATCCAGAACACAAAGTCGCTCCAGCCTCGAAAACAAACGAATTGTACACTTCCGTCTCATTAATTATCTCGTCAGTCCGGACCGAACCGCAGAAAGGTCAGAAGTCCGTTGCCAGGTGATGGGTGGGTTGGGGGGAATGGGGGAGGGACAGGGAGGGAAGGGGAAGGATGGGAGGAGAGAAGGAGGAGGGCAGCGGAGGGAAGGAGTAAGGGGTCGTAGGAAGGGGATGGGATTAGGAGAGAAGGAGAGAAGGGGAGGGTAGAGGAGGGAAGGAGGAGGGAAGGACGAGAGTAGCAGAGGGAAGGGGAGGAAGGATTGAGAGGTCGGAGGAAAGGGGAGGGTAGAGGAGGAGGGAAAGGGAAGGGGAGGGGAGAGGAGGGAAGAATTTACCTTACAGACCTTACAGGGTGAGGGGTCGGAGGAGGAATTGCGGGAGGAGTTAGGAGGGAAGGAGGAGGAGGAGTAGAAAGAGGAGGAAATCGATCTCATAAACGCTGGACTTCACTTAATGTCTGCTTGATTACCGGGTACCTGGAGACGGACAAAAGCCAGATGATTAAAGGGAAGAGAGAGCTGATTGGGAGGCGGGCGGGACTTGTATCAAAGCGTCCATTTGACCGCTTTGAACTTCGTTAGTGTTTTGGGGGCGGCTGGGTCGGGCTTGGGTGGGGGACAAATATGGAGGGGCTGTTTAGGCAGATTGCACACCAAGGGTTAAGGGTTAAAGTTTCCTGGAATTGGCCTGGATCTCTGCTTGCTGGTTCGTCAGTCAATCTCTCTCTCTCTCTCTCTCTCTCTCTCTCTCATTTCGATACGGCTCTTCATTTATAATTAGGATATTTGGTATGGACAGGTGAGTAAATAGATAAGAATATATATATATATATATATATATATATATATATATAATTATATATATATATACTATATATATATATATATTAAATTACACATACATAATATGCATTAAACTACACATGTCCTTTAACATCCGGTTCACTCTACCTCGGAATTAATATATTTACATATATACTAACCGAAGGAGAATTATTTAGTTGATAAAAATTTCGTCCTCTCGCGGATTCGAACCAGCGAACTTAAGAGAAATCAAGACTTCAGTGACGTCTTTACCGACTCGGCCAGCAAGAGGACACCACTGAAGTCCTGCCTTCTCCTCTGTGCGCTGGTTCGAATCCACGAGAGGACGAAATTGTCATCAACTAAGAAACTTATATGAAAACATTAATTCCGATGTAGAGCAAATTGGATATATATATATATTAATATATATATATATATATATATAGATATATGTATGTTTATGTACAAGCACGTATACGAACGCCAACCTAATTTAATGTAGAATTCCACAACTCCTTTTTATCTCCTATGTATCCTCATATCTGGCGGAAAAGTAATTCCGAAAGTTAATTAAAAAGGTAATTATTCCCCCTTATCTTTACTTCTGCAACAAAATCCATCAAAGTTTCTGACGAGTCAGATAGAAAAAAAAAAAATAAGTATCTTATTCCCCTTTCAATTTATTTTAATGAGTGTTTACCTTTTCATTATTGGTTGGTACACGTCACGAGAAGGAGAGGCAGGGAGGGAGGGATGGGAGGGAGAGAGAGGAGAAGGAAGGAAGGAAGAAGGAGGGAGGGAGGATAGAGGGAAGGAGAGAGGGCGGCAGAGAGAGAGGGAGTGACAGAAGGATAGAGGGAGGGAGAGAAAGTGGATAGAAGGATAGATGGTGGCAGAGATGGAGGGAGAGAGAGAAAGAGAGAAAGAGAGGAAGGGAAGATAGAGGGAGGGAGGATAGAGAGAGGCAGGGAGGGAGTGATAGAAGGGACAGAGGGAGGAAGGGAGGATAGAGGAATGTATAGAGGGAGAGAGAGGGGATAGAAGGACAAATGGAGGGAGAGATAGAAGGAGAGAGGGAGGGAGGTAAGACACAGAGAGGGGGGGAAGATAGAGAGAGAGGAGAGAGAGTGAGGATCAGATGAAGGGAGGATAGAGAGAGGGAGATATGAAGGAAGGGATGGGAAGGAGGGGTGAGAACATTTCAGATCATTCTCACTTCACACAGGGATAAACAGGATCTGAGTGATGGCGGGTTCTGTAATG
>NC_061090.1:61471930-61481930 GCF_015104395.2 Macrobrachium nipponense | reverse complement strand
TTCCCTGTTTTTAGCCCTGAGGATGATGGGATTTGTATCCCGAAACGTAGGTAACGAATAGAAACAAAGTCGTGACTGAAAATGCTGAAGTTTCTGCTGGCCAGACTGTTCGTATTATAATATAATATACCATAAAATGACATTCTGGGTCCGTACGACCAACCGCAAGTAAATAGATCATCCACCATTTCCTGGGACTCGTGAGAAATCTGTGTGTTTTCCTTCGTTCGGGGAAATTCCTTCTTATTTCAACGTCCAGTCAAATCAAATGTTCATTTGAAAGAATTAGACCTTTTCTGGTTCCGGGGAAATTCCCTGAATGGCCGACTATTTTTGCTTAGATCAGCGTCCCTAATTGAGGACGAGAGAGTTAAGGAGATGAGATGAAGAGATCAGGGATTTCCATTTAAGGTGGCTGACGGGGGGAGAGAGAGAGAGAGAGAGAGAGAGAGAGAGAGAGAGAGAGAGAGGGCCGGAGGGTGTGGTTAGCCTGGGATAATTCTTAATTAGAAATCAAATTTAAAGAGAGAGAGAGAGAGAGAGAGAGGGGGGGGGGCGGTGGTTTAGCCTAGGATAAATCTTAGGTGGAAATAAAATTTAAAGAGAGAGAGAGAGAGAGAGAGAGAGAGAGAGAGAGAGAGAGAGAAGTGATCGAGGTTTAGCCTGGAATAAATCTCAGGTGGAAGTCATATTTAGAGAGAGAGAGAGAGAGAGAGTTAGCCTTAAACTGGTGTAAATCTTAATTGAAAATCATATTTAAAGAATGATTCTTCAATATTTCCAAATTAATTAAAGAAAAATCATCCTATGTAGATCTTAATATCATCTTTTATGTAAATAAAAAGCTATAAACAGATTTTCCCATTTCTGACATCGGAAAAATTATGTTAAAATTCAGATAATTAATATTCAATATTTAAAAAAACTCATCGACTATATCCAATCGTTTGGGTGGGGTAATTTGTGCATAAAAAAAGTAGGTAAATTTCTGGAGGTTTTAATATCTTTCCTTCTAGCCTTCCTTTCTTCATTCCTCATTTCTGTTTTATTCACACTCCTCATATTATTATTTTTAACATGTACCCATATTACATAAGGAAAACAAATTATTTTGAGATATTTTGCTTTGAAATTGATGGCGCATATACAGAATTCATCTTAATTCTATTAAGTGTCAAGTCGTTAAATGGTTAAATTAAAGATTATATGAAGATATCTCAAAAATAAAGTTACGAAATATTTATAAAAAAGAACTTCTTTAGTAATAGATCGTTTGTTTGTCAATCAGTGTTTTTACCATACTGACGCAATTGGCCGGGTCAGGTGACGAAAACCAGTACTGGAAGAGAAAAAAATATTCATATTGTTGACTGAACTCGCTACTATCGAAGTTTAAGGAAACGAATTGAATATTAAATGTAGGTCAAAGGTCAAGCGTTGGGACCTACGGTGAGGTCATTCAGAGCAAAAAGGGAAATTGGGGGTAAAAAGGCTTTAAAAAAGTGTAAAAGGAGGGAGAACCTCGCAGTTGCACAATGAAACAAGAAAGAGAATGTGTGTAGTAAGTGTGTAATAAGTGGGTTTTTGGGGACATTTTCTTGAATGAGACAGATCTTTTCATTTGATTAAAACAACTATCATGCATCTAGAATTCTTTTTGTTTTTAAGACAGATCTTTTTAATTGTTTAAGACAGATATTGTGCACCTAGAAGCCTATTTGTTTTTAAGAGGTATACAGTAAAAAGAACGAAAATGGTTGCAGGTAGGGTGCCGAGGGGACATCGCTAAGAGCCTAAAGTAATGCCTATAGTGCACCGTGAGAGGTGCACTGACAGTACTGCCTCGTTACGGCGTCGACCTTTAATAATTAGGGCTTAGTAAGGCGCTATCACATCATACCTTTACCTGACCTTCAATGACCGCGACCTGACGTTTCAAACATCAGAACATCAGCGGGAACTCCACCCGATTGTCAAAAGTGTTAAATTTGTCGCGTTGCGAGAGGCAATAACATTGTCGCAAACATCCGTCTGTCCGTCCGTCTGTCTGCCGTTATTGGAGGCAGTCTTTGTACCTCGGGAAATCAGCTCGGAGAAGAAAAAAAAAAGATAGAAAAATAAAAGGACGAAATCCTAATCACATCTGAATCTCGAATCAAAAGGTCTCGTTTCACAAATCTCGTGATATCTGTTTCCGATGATTGATTGATTATGCCAATTAAAACTGACGTCACACACCTGTTTCCGATGGTGTTCGGGACGTTTTCCTGTTTTGTTATCATAGATAATTTTGTTTAAAAAAAAAAAAAAGGATTCAGGACCGTGTTTGTGAATGGGCTACTGATCATTAATCTTCGCTAATCTTCGTCCTTAAGTTTTTGCGATGAAATTCAACTGGCATCTCAAACGAGGGATTTTAATTTTTAGAATTGATATTCAGCAACAAAATGAGGTATCGAACCGTCGATACTTGTAACAGAAAATATAATTCATTTCGATATATATATATATATTTATATATATATATAATATTAATTACGTATATATATATATATATAATATATATATAATTATATATATATATATATATATATATATATAATTTATATAATATATATTTATATAAGGACGGGATAATTATATCCCACTCTTTATAGAGTACCTCCTGCAATATTTGTAGCCTCTCGGTCGACTCCGTTGACCAGACTAAGTGCGACGCCACTTAAAAATACAGTGTCAACCGGATCAGCAATGGCTCTCTGGATGAAAGAGGAGTTTCCTAATTGTTCAGAACGACTTTATCAAATGTTATTTATTATTATTATTATTATTAGTATTATTATTATTATTATTATTATTATTAAGAAATTCACAATCTCGTGAAGAACAATCTGTCATAAAAAATCCTCAATTATGTAGTAAAAAAAAATATACTACTATGTAAAGCAAACAAAGGCGTTTGTTCAGAAGTTCCTCATCAGTGTTTGACGTCAATATTTTTAAGCGAGAGGCCAGTTTTCTTATGAGGAGCATCTCAAAAAAAAAGGGTTGGGGGGGGGGGGGGCGGGGGGGGGGGGGGGAGAAGATGACGGCCCATCACGGAAGTGCTAGTTCGGGAGTGTGTTAGGTTATTGGCGAAACAAAATCTACAGTAAATATACATATATTTAAGAGTATGATAAGGGGAACCGAACAGGTTCTTGAAAGCTATCTTCAAAGTTTTAAATTTAAATATATGTACATTTACATAACTGTGGATTTCTTTCTCCTTTTGAAGACTCATGCTTCTATGAGGCTTTCTTAAATTAATTATTATTATTATTATTATTATTATTATTTTCTTTATTTATTTATTTATTTTTTTTTGCTCTATCACAGTCCTCCAATTCGACTGGGTGGTATTTATAGTGTGGGGTTCCGGGTTGCATCCTGCCTCCTTCGGAGTCCATCACTTTTCTTACTATGTGTGCCGTTTCTAGGATCACACTCTTCTGCATTAGTCCTGGAGCTACTTCAGCCTCTAGTTTTTCTAGATTCCTTTTCAGGGATCTTGGGATCGTGCCTAGTGTTCCTATGATTATGGGTACGATTTCCACTGGCATATCCCATATCCTTCTTATTTCTATTTTCAGATCTTGATACTTATCCATTTTTTCCCTTTCTTTCTCTTCAACTCTGGTGTCCCATGGTATTGCGACATCAATGAGTGATACTTTCTTCTTGTCTTTGTCAATCAACGTCATGTCTGGTCTGTTTGCACGTATCACCCTATCCGTTCTGATACCATAGTCCCAGAGGATCTTTGCCTGATCGTTTTCTATCACTCCTTCAGGTTGGTGCTCGCTACCACTTATTACTGCAAGGTAGCTGATGTTTCTTGCACAGGCTCCAGTGGAGGCTTTTGCCACTGAATCATGTCTCTTTTTGTACTGGTTCTGTGCAAGTGCCGGGCATTCACTTGCTATGTGGTTTATGGTTTCATTTTTCGTATTGCACTTCCTACATATGGGAGAGATGTTATTTCCGTCTATCGTACTTTGAACATATCTGGTTCTTAGGGCCTGATCTTGTGCCGCTGTTATCATTCCTTCAGTTTCCTTCTTTAGCTCTCCCCTCTGTAGCCATTGCCAATTGTCATTGCTGGCTAGTTCTTTAGTCTGTCTCATGTATTGTCCGTGCATTGGTTTGTTGTGCCAGTCCTCTGTTCTGTCTGTCTTTCTCCTGTCTCGTATATTTCTGTCTTCGATATTATTATTATTATTATTATTATTATTATTATTATTATTATTATTCACTGACTTCCAGAGAACATTAGGGTGTTCTTTTGAAAGAAGTAAGAGAAGATAATGGGAAATACAGAAAGAGGAGATCAGTTATTAGAGGAAATAAACACAAATGAAAGAATGAATAAATAGAAATGTAAGTAAGATATTAAAACATAAGTTAAAATGAACAAATTACTAAATAAATCAATGCCAATATAAGTGAAATATTAAAATACCGACCGAATCGCATTAGGGTACGTCATGGTGGAAGAGTGAATCTCCATTCACAAAAAAAAAAAAAAAAAAAAAAAAAAAAAAAAAAAGTTCACTCTATTCCTGAAGTGATTGATTGATTGACCTCGTGTCATAAATCTCTTTATCGCTGCCGATCTATTGATCGAATCTTTTTTTGTCTTTAAAGGGTTTTGCCCTGTTTTTCTCTCTCTATTAAATGAGATCTTCAAACCGCCATTAGACTAAATCCGTTTACTGGGGCAGCCATTAATTGCTGGGAATTTTTATCTAACTCAGCATTGCTAATTGGAGGTGAGCGGGATTTTCCAAGAAGAATTAAGGGATTATAGATTTTCGTTTAGAAAGAGAGAGAGAGAGAGAGAGAGAGAGAGAGAGAGAGAGAGAGAGAGAGAGAGAAACGGTGCTTATTTCCGGCGTGACTTAATACTTGAAGGTTCATGAAAACGTTTTAGAAAGAAAGAAAAAGCGAGAGAGAGAGAGGGGGGGGGAAGTTTACTTATGCCTGATGTGACTTTATACTTCAAACTTCCGACGAGAGAGAGAGAGAGAGAGAGAGAGAGAGAGAGAGAGAGAGAGAGACCTGATCATTAATAAATCTTTTTGATGATGAAATCTGATTTCTCAAATAAATGAACCAGCGTTCAGGAGCGTCTTGATTTTTGCTTTTTTTTTTATTTTGTTTTTTATTTTGTTAACTGGTCACCACCTCCGCTGAATGAGAACAAGCAGCTTATTTGCATAATTAGCAATATGGATAATCACCCGGATACCGATTTTTAAAGTCTTTGGTCGTTTATTCAATGAGTTTTTGTAATGAAAAACTTCAGCTCAAAAAGGGAAGGAGACGGCATTGCAATAACTGTTGTTGTGGGTTTCAATTAAGGTGTTTTGCAATGTTATTGCATAGAATTTACCAAGTCTTTATTTTTACGAAAAACTTTAGAGATTGCAGCTGCCTGACGAGAAAAAAAAAAGTCTATAAGATCTGTCATTCATATTCGACGATTATCTGCGCTGCGCAGTCGCTCGTACTATTATGAATCCGCTCCACCCGTTATTGTTCGATCTGTCTCTCAGCATTCGACGATTATTTGTTTTGCGCAGTCGCTCGTAGTATTATGAAAGCGCTCCATCTCTTATTTGTAGATCTGTCACTCCATATTCGACGATTATTTGCGATGCGCAGTCGCTCGTATATTATGAGTCCGCTCCATCCGTTATTGTTCGATCTGTCTCTCAGCATTCGACGGTTATTTGCACTGCGCAGTCGATCGCAGTATTATGAAACCGATCCATCTCATATTCGCAGATCTGTCTCTCAATATTCGACGATCATCTGCGCTGCGCAATCGCTCGCAGAATTATGATAAATGCACCGAATCCCTCGGTAAAACTCCACCTGTTTATTGAGCCACATTGTAAGTTATACAACGCACGTAAATACCACAAGCAACCAATCAGTCAACTGTGGCGCAGCACTTGCGCCCGAAGGCTCGAGAATTGGTTTTTCCTCTGATCAACAATTCATCAGGAAGAAGAGTAGTCCCAGTCAGGGCATAATTTCGGCAAGATAAGCCAGCGGTGTGTTAAGGAGCCCAAGAGGGACTCCGTATCAAGTTTCGACGGTATAACGAAACTTACAAATTTTACCTATAAACTCAAGCAGGTTGTTTCTTTTTTAGGTTTATTGTTTGAGATCGACAAGATTGTTTATTGCCGAAATATCATTATAAAATGGAATAAATTTCATTTCAGCAATAACAGAAACTATAGTAGATTCCCATCAACCGTGCATCTGATCCCTGATTGGCTGTTGATAAGCGAATCACAGGGCTGGAAACTCTGTCTCTCGAGAGAGTTCACATAAGCAAGATGTATGCTCCACGTCTCCTGAGGGATACTTTTGAAAGACGTATCCCTCAGGAGAGGTGGAACATACATCCTGCTCATGTGAACTCTCGAGAGAGACTGAGAGTTTCCAGCCCTGTGATTGGCTATCAACAGCCAATCAGAAGCGTCGTAAGGGACGGGCCTAGACATCACATGCACAGGTGAGGTGAATCTACTATAGGATCATTATTTCAGTTTTTTTAAGTATGCATCGAAAAATGATCGGTTCATTATTTGAGATAGACAGATTATAATTATTTATTGCCTAAATATTCTATGCGCGTCAACAACCTCGATTTAGAAATGAAGGACCATCATCCAAACCAATAGAAATATACACATACAACTTCCAAGAAAGTCTTTAGAGCCGTTTTCAATGGAAAACAGAAAAGAAACATTTAGCCTCTAAATGAATGAGGTGAACATCACCTGTCATTAGAAATCGAGCTGACATTCGGATCGGATCATTATGAACTTTTCACCTAGTTTCCAATTGACGTCAGTACGACTTGACGTCAGTATAACGGCGTTTGTCGGTCAAGTGATTCTTATAAATGTAATTATTATTATTATTATTATTTTGAAAGAAGACCCTCTTTTAAACAAACAATGACGATGACTCCTGCTTGACTTGGATCAGAGGAACGCCTTCCCATACACCAGTGTTCTGTTAATACCAGTATAATGATATATAATACCAGTTTTTGACTAATAAATCCTATTCTAGATAAAATACCACTTTCAGCATTATTTCCAACATGAATATTGGCCAATTAATGCGAAGTATCACTGAGCCAGAAAAGCGAGTAATAAGAAAAATAGAAAAGATAATATATAAGATTAATTCTCTCAATTATGCCATTTTATTCAATAATATTATTATTATTATTATTATTATTATTATTATTACTGAACCAAACAAAAACAAAAACTTCTTTCAGTTTTCTTCTGAAGATGTTAAAAATAAACCCACAAATTTACTGAGTATAACTTGTTTACTTGTATTTACATATTATTTTACTCAAGTAAACAGGGTATACTCAGTAATTTTGTGGGTTTCTTTTTACATTATTATTATTATTATTAGCAGAGGCCCTACGGTTTAAGTGATCCGTTTTCGTTACAGAGTTGGTTCAGGTCAAGTTGACGAATTTTGTGGTCATGAGAAAACTTAAATAGTGAATTACTGGGTACAGATTTTCATTTTCGTTCGGTGAAAAAAAAAAACTTGAATTGTGAACTATTGGGTACCGGCTGTTATTCTAAATTAATTCACTTTCGTTTAATAGTGAGATAGCGTTAAATAGTGAAGTATTTGGTACCAACTGCTGTATACATAAGATCATAATTTTAATTTGGTAATTAGATAACTTATATAGTAAACTATTGGGTACCGACTGTTATTATAAAATTATACATTTTCGTTCAATAGTGAGATAACATATAATGAACTATTTCGCACCGAATGTTATAATAAAATCATTATTATGATTTGATTATGAGATAAATTATATAGTAAACTATTGGGTACCGACTGCTATTATAAAAGGATTCATTTTCGTTTGATAATAAAAGAAAACTACATAGATAGTGAACTATTGCACACCGATTGTGACTATAAAACGATCAATTTCCTTTGATATGAGAAACTTATTTAGTGAACTATTGTATACCGATTGTGGTTACAAAATGATGTATTTTCATTAGACTGATTATCATTATGATTTTTAATATTTTCTCAATCGTTGCTCGAACATCAAGAAATTGGGCGTTATTTGTTAACTCTATAAGGAGTTAAATAAGTTTTGCAACACCAAATATAACATTGGCTGCAGGGTTACCCTGGAAAACCAATCCTGTGTAAGAATGCGTCAGTCTAAAATCGTGTTATTATTTGCAACATTCAGTCTTCATAAACCTCGCAGTGTACCTAAAGCAGGTACTTCGCAGCGTCCCTTCGGCCCTTAGCTACGACCCCTTTCATTCCTTTTACTCTACCTCCGTCCACATTCTCTTCCTTCCATCTTACTCTCTCCTCAACGATCTCCTGATAATTGTTTCATAAGGCAGCTGCGAGGTTTTCCTCTTGTTACACCTTACGACGCTCGTGATTGGCTGTAGATAAGCCAATCACAGGGTTGGAAACACTCAGTCTCTCGAGAAAGTTCACATAAGCAGGATGTATGTTCCACCTCTCCTGAGGTATACGTCTTTCAAAAGTATCCTTCAGGAGAGGTGGAACATACATCGAGCATATGTGAACTCTCTCGAGAAAGACTGAGAGTTTCCAGCCCTGTAAACTCTCAGTCTCCCTCGAGAGCGCTCACATAGGCAGGATGTATGTTCCACCTCTCCTGAGGTATATGTCTTTCAAAAGTATCCTTCAGGAGATGTGGAACATATATCCAGCCTATATGAACTCTCGGGAGAGAGACTGAGAGTTTCCAGCCCTGTGATTGGCTTATCAACAGCCAATCAGGAGTGTCGTAAGGGACGGGCCTAGATATCAGATGCACGTTGATGTGAATCTACTATTGCTCCCCAGCGCTTTCATTGGCCTTTGCCCTAAAAGTTTTTTTTCCAGTTCCAGTTTTCAAAAAATATTTTCTGGAAAAAAAATATACAGCAGCGCATTAAAACTGCTTGCGCTATAGTGGAAATTTACCGCCGAGGATGTATTTCTTAAGAGGTGATTTATGACTAGCTGGCGATAAGAATATTGAAGGAAGAGAGCTTTTGCCAAAATAAGCTATATATCAAGGGAGTGCCGCTCTGCCAACGTTATCTGAAGCAACGGTGTTTCGATACTTCTTTTTTTTTAGTTCCAATAATAATAATAATAATAATAATGATAATGATAATGATAATGATAATGATAATAATAATAATGATAATAATAAAAATAATAATATTATTCTTATTTTTTTTTTTTTGTTTTTTTTCTTTTGGTCTATCACAGTCCTCCAATTTGACTGGGTGGTATTTATAGTGTGGGGTTCCGGGTTGCATCCTGCCTCCTTAGGAGTCCATCACTTTTCTTACTATGTGCGCCGTTTCTAGGATCACACGCCTTCTGCATGCGACCTGGAGCTACTTCAGCCTCTAGTTTTTCTAGATTCCTTTTTTTAGGGCTTAGGGATCTTGGGATCGTGCTAGTGTTCCTATGATTATGGGTACAATTTCCATTGGCATATCCCATATTCTTCTTATTTCTATTTTCAGATCTTTCTTTCTCTTCAACTCTGGTGTTGCGACTCCAATGAGTGATGCTTTCTTCTTGATTATTATTATTATTATTATTATTATTATTATTATTATTATTATTATCAATAATAATAATTCGCGGAAATAATAGCATTAGTCGTACTGTTAACATTACGCTAGCTGTTGATGGAATTCCAGCATCACATTGAGCAATGCATATATATTGAGCAATTGAATAAAACCATACATGCATACATACATACATACGTACAGAGCAGCATCGCATTACAGGTGAACCACAGAAATAGAATAAAAAATCCCTTCAGTCGCCATACCACCCTCACCCCCCCCCCGCACCCCCGTCCACCCCACCCACAAAAAAAAAA